>NC_041390.1:1353657-1367822 GCF_002162155.2 Triticum dicoccoides | reverse complement strand
GGCCCCCTCCCCATCCATCTCCCTCCCTGCCGCCGCCGGCTTGGTCTGCCGGGCCTTGCCGGCGCGGCGCTGGGTGATACGTCCATTTTGCATCATATTTTCTTACTTTATTTATAGTGTTTTTATCCATAATAATGCTTTTTGGAGTAATTCTAATGTGTTTTCTCTCATTATTTGCAAGGAACACACAAATCAGTTGAATCTCCATGAGGATTTTTTATGGAATATTTAAGAATTACTGGAGCCACTAATCACCAGAGGGGGGCCACCAGGTGGGCCTGGCATGCCCTGGTTAGTTGTGGCCTGCTCAGCCCACCTCCGGTGCCCATCTTCTGGTATATAACTCATTTTGACCTAGAAAAAATGGGAAGAAGACTCGGGACGGAGCGCCGCCGTCTCGAGGCGGAACTTGTGCAGGAGCACTTTTGCCCTCCGGCGGAGTGATTCTGCCGGGGGAACTTCCCTCCCGGAGGGGGAAATCATCGTCATCATCATCACAAACTACTCTCCCATGATGGGAGGGCAATCTCCATCAACATCTTCAACATCACTATCTCATCTCAAACCCTAGTCCATCTCTTGTAATCAATCTTGTTACCGGAACTATAGATTGTTGCTAGGGGGTGACTAGTAGTGTTGATTACATCTTGTAGTTGATTACTATATGGTTTATTTGGTGGAAGATTATATGTTCAGATCCATTATGCATATTAATACCACTCTAATCATGAGCATGTTGATTATTTGTGAGTAGTTACTTTCGTTCTTGAGGTCACGGGATAAATCATGTTGCAAGTAATCATGTGAATTTGATATGTCACTACTGGAATCAGGATCTTTGCCGTTAGTCGGCTGATGGCAAAGATGGTCTTTGCCATCAGTATACAAAAAGCTGACGGTAAAGATCAGGCTGACGGCGAAGAGCGCGTTTGTCGTCAGCCTGATCTTTCCCATCAGCTAGCCGATGACATACAATCTTTTCCATCAGCCAGCGAATGGCAAAGAGGCAGGGTGGCCCACTAATGGGAAGAACCTAACGGCCACTTTCTTTACCGTACGCTAGCTGGCAGCAAAGAAAGTGCTTAAGCTGTCTATTAGGTAGGCTCTTTGCCGTCTGCTAGCAGACGGCAAAGAATCGTGCCCTAACTAAAAATCAAACCCGCCCGCGCCCGACCACTCTCTCTGTCCCCTTTCTCCTCCCCGAGCCCGAGCCGCCGTTGCCCCGCGCCACCCCCGTCGCTGGCCGCCCCGCCCCCGTGCCGCCCCGCCCCCGTGCTGCCGCCGCCCCGTGCCACCCACATCGTCGCGCCGCCCCGGCGACCCCCTCTCCGCTCCGTGCTAACCCCACCGTCTCCTCCCCGTCTTCCCCTCCCCAGCGCGTCGCCACCAGGCACAGCCGACACCGCCCCAAACCGCGCCTAGGCGGGAAGGGAGCGGCACATCGAGCCGTATCTTCCCCCAAACCGCGCCGGCGACGAGAGGAGCTCCTGCATCCCGCCGGCTCCGCCGCGCATCCCCCGGTCGCCGCCCTCCGGCGCTGCGCCAAGGAAAGGGTAAACCTCCCCTTTCCCGTGATTCTGCCTTGATCTCTATGGGTACTTGGTCTAAGCATGGAAACCCTAGGTTAATTAAGTATACCATGTAACCAAGTTAGCAATCTGATTTTGTTGATTGGGACAGTCTTGTTACTGAACAAGAGAATGATGCTCCTGTTCATGTAGATGAGAGGGCGATATATGCTTTGTTATGCATCCTAAATTCTCCCATAGTCCTAGCGCGAACGAATTTGTCGGTTTAGATCCACCGCCACATGCGTGGGGCTTGTGCATATCTTGTTGTTGCATAACTGTGTGGTTGGTAGCAATGACAATTAGGGATCAGTTGCGTGGTTCATTGCCAATGCATTCTGGACTTAAGAATGGTGACCTGAAATTCTCCGAAACAAAATATTTTTTAACCCTAACTGGAACAAAATATTATCCTTCTGTTGGTGTACACGTACATAAAAAAGAGTGAGTGTTTCACTTCTGTTTGCAAGTTTGTGCAAATGCAATATAAATTGATTATCAAGTGCAATAGAAATAATTCTCGCTAAATCAAACTAAACCATGATTTATTATTACAGTCAATCTCCACCACTCTTAGATCCGCATATCATGCTTGTTCTCATGATCTCAAAGCAAATCATCTTGGTTGAGATGACTGACCGAAACTGAAACTTTCAGGTGATTGTGTGTTAGCAGTTTTGTAAGATACTAGATTATAGTGGGCACCCTGTTTTTGCTTTCCTTTCATTTTGGTAACTCATTTTTGTACTGGGATCTCTCAACCAACACTCCTAGTTTCTTTCTTTTCTTTAGTTGAATGTTTTTATACTGCTAGTTGCCTAGGTTGCTGACCGAAAGAAGTTAAAATAGTTATTATTTGAAATTCAACTAAAGTCAACATTTTTTGTGTCTAGCCCGTGCGAAGGCACGGGTTGACGACTAGTGTTACTAATAAATCTTGTGCTCAACTCTAGTGTGTCAACCTACAGCCATCATATGTCCACAAGTGCATTGCTTTTTGAATGTGAAATGATAACTTCGTGTAGTTGATTATCTTCTGCTCAAAACTTCTGCTGCTATAGTGTTGTATGATAATGTTGTAATTGGTCAGCCACACCGAAGTAATTGGTCTCTTCTGCTGCTTATCAGAGATAGGGGGAAGCCGTCACTGCAAGCTCCGCTCTGCCACACCGGAGTACGAGTTGGATGCTTTCGAGTTCTTCAGTATCATACTTGGGACTTCCTCCCAGAGGCAGGTATATAAAAGGAGAGATCTCCCCTTCACCCATCTCATTATGATAACTCGTATGTTTGCTACATCACTCCTTGTCCCAAACTGCATAGGCTGCCTGACACATTTATGACGATGTTGGACGACCATCAGCCAAAGAATGTGAAGCTGCGACATGCCGGCAGCGGGCTTCGCAGGCATTGGGACGTGGAGTTGGCGATCAGGTACAGCCACATGTACCTGGGTCGTGGCTGGGAGCAGTTCTACCGTGCCTACGACCCGCGACACGGGTACGTCCTTCTCTTCAGGTACGACAGTGACGCAATGCTCACTTTGAAGGTGTTCAACACGACTATGTGTCGCATGCGCTACCAGGACGACGATGATGCCAGTATGTTCTGCCTCTTCTTCCTCTACATTTGGCTTTGTCTCACATCGATTATTAACGGTCATTGTTGCATTTGGTCAGGCAATGGGAGCAGCACCAGCGACTCTAGCTACAGCCAAAGCAATAGCGAATCTGGCTGCAGCAAAAGCAGCAGCTAGGATGATCCGGAATGGAGTGGGGAAGAAGAGGAACAAAACGGAACGTAGGAAGCAAGTGCAGGAGCCGGGCAACCAAACTATTGACGGAAGACACAATTCGAAACCGATGAATATATAGCAATATCTGAGAATGTTTTTGCCGAATCCCTGAAGGTGTCCGGCGTTGCACTGCGAGACTAATGCTGGAAAAGCACAAATAGTTTAAAAGTGCCAAAAAGCTTGGAAAACCAAGAAACGTCAGTAAAAACATGACGTCCGAACAATATCAAGTGTTCGGTGCCAATCCGAAAATTGGTCTTAGAAAAAAAAGTGCTTCTATCGTGCTTTAACATTACCCATCCGATCTCAAGACTTCAAGCGGGTCAGCCTACGGCTGCAGCCTCCTATCCCGAAGGCGGGGCGCTTCTCGTTAGACCAGTTTAGCGAACTAAACTCGAGCGGTCACTAGCGAGAAAATGGGTTATCTGGCTATTGACCACACACTCACGTCGAAAAAGGAGCGATAGAAAAAGACTTTGCAACGACCAAGAGGAAAACACATTTACTATAAAATAGCTCATAGAAATTTTAAGAGCCCCAAGTGACTTGGGTAGAAGAATGATTGCATGTACCGAAGTACTTATATCATATCTATGTTCAACCGAACTTTAAACGCGTCTTAACCGACCGTCAGCTTTTTCCTCTTCGGTCAAGGACCGAAAAGTGTTATGTACTCCATCGGTCGAGAATATCGACGGTGTTTCCAATAACCAGGCAATCAGGCCATCAGGCTATAATAGACAAAGCGCGCTCAGGGAACTTATGCTATATTACCGTGAAGTGTAAGAAGCATCTTCGAAGAAAATAGTACCCCCACCGATACCTTTCTTCGGTGCTCATTGTTATTATGAGACTTGTGCAATAGATTTTTTGTACTCATGAGTTCCGTTGTGTGCCGACCATCATTGAAAACTATAAGAGCGCTAGCTTTCGGCTTCACCCAGTCTGAGGTCCGGCTCGGGTGACCCGATCGTGACAATCGCAGATGTGCTTCCTTTACTCCCTAGCCGAACAATCGGGAACGTAGGGGTAAACACAGGAGCGAGGCAACCCAGCTTGCAAATCGCTTAAGTCAATATGGTGCATATTGCGGCGTAATACACGAACAAGGAACGAAGCCGTACAAGTATAATCATATGTAAGAGGAAAAACTTCATGAAGGAAGCCCCCAAATGAATTGGGTATTTGAATTTATGCGTCACAAATAGAGTTTGGACAAGGAAATTTTTTACAAGCAACTTTTTTCCAAAAAAGTATAATGCTTGGTCGAACCGAACATGAGTTAGAAATTAAAGCTTTGAGCATGAAGGCAACTTAGCTGGTTAATGTGTTCGGTATTGATGACGCAGTCCGAGCTTGATGCGGGACAAGGTGCCATCCCCCAAGCCGGTCCCGAGGTGGCGGAGCAAAGAGCTCGGCATTCCGAAGTGGTGACATAGCACGGTCAATGCAGGCTGGCAGAGTGATGCCGGAGTCACCGGCATGGGGTAATGAAGTGTTGACGAAGCCCCCCGTCCAGCCGAGGTGACGCCAAAGGATATAGTCCGGCTGGATCATTTTTCTGTGCCACATAAAATAGTGCAAACCGGAGATAATAGTAATAATAATAATAATAATAAATCGTTGCATAATCAATAATTTATGCAAAGCGAGTAATAAAAGAAATATGGCCTGGCTCCGAAGTCAATGTCGATGTAGGGCGTCGGCGTGATGCGGTAAGGGCGCGACAAAGCCTGAATTCAGAGGTCGGTCCAAGTTCCAGATGCGGCATTCACCGGACTATGTACGGAGACTGACCGGACCACCATGCGACCGCCGTTAATGCGGCCACCTTTTGATAGACCTGCGTACATATGATGGACAAACCAAAGTAATAATTCCTTGGGAAAAATTGAACCCAAACAAGCAAAAAATACTAGGATTAATAGCACTTGGTTTATTTGTTGTAGCAATCCGAAGGAAGGTGATTTCCAAAATTGGGACTCGATCCGCACACCCGTTACCGGAGTAGGTTGATGAAGAGATGATGAAGCCCCCGGTCCAGCCGAGATGTCGAAGTAGGTTGGCCTGATGGACACCGGCTCGGAGGAGAAATAGTGCGGCCCTGCCGATGCAGGTCGTGACGTGGTCAATGCCGGCTTGATGAAGTGACCGTGCGGCGATGCCGGTGTGCCCGCTCCGTGTAACCCGTGGGGCGGCGATGTTGGCGATGATTTATTCTTTGCGATGCCGAACTGTTGTTCGGCTTGCCGAGATGATGATCCGAAGAAGTTGAGCTCGGCTCAATAAAGTGACGACGTGCCTAGCGCAAGTCGGCAGCCGTGGAGCAATATTGCCGGACTGGTTTGACACCAGCATGATATTGAAGATCATGTTCAAAATATTTTAAAGTTAGAGGGATGTGTTCGGGAACAAAACACAATACCCCATACAAAACTTCCTTCAAAAAGGATGTCCGAAATCCCGTTCATAAAAAAGACGAACTCGGGTCGGATTCGTTTTGGCGCAGAAAACAGATCCGAAAAGTGATGCACTAATCGGAAGGTTCCCGGAGTTTGGACGGTCGGAACGAGCTGAAATTCGGAGGGGTGGTAGATATAAGAATTCCGCAGCCAATCAACGGTTGGATCTTCCAAAGGATGTCCTATCTAGAAGATGGACACCACGCCCTAAACTCGTCCAGATTCTCGTCCAGATTTGACGGGGCTCCGGTATATCGCAGATTGCCAGAGATTCCTCCATCCGAACTCGACGAAATTTTCCAGGGTTGTTGTAGACCCAATTCCGCACAATCGCACCAAAGCAATCGTTAAAACGACACTTGAGGAGGCGGTGGCGGCGGATACAAGTTTGCTGTCCAGAAAAATAGCACAGTCGCCCGAGGGCAGTGTTGACGTTGAGCCCCCGGGATCCCTGGATGATTCCTCCATGATCTTGATAGAGATCGGACTTGACGTTGATGAAGGCCCTCATCCGAACATGACGATCGGAGATAGGGTGCAGTCCTTGGTCGAACCAAGGTGACCAGTCGAGCTGTTGACGAAGATGTCGAAGTCGCAATTGATCTGCAGGCAAGCCATCGACCTTTTGCCGAACACACAGCGGAACTCTCAATGAAAGCACCAATGTCGGTGTCAAAACCGGCGGATCTCGGGTAGGGGGTCCCGAACTGTGCATCTAGGCCGGATGGTAACAGGAGACAAGGGACACGATGTTTTTACCCAGGTTCGGGCCCTCTCGATAGAGATAAAACCCTACTCCTGCTTGATTAATATTTATGATATGAGTAGTACAAGAGTAGATCTACCACGAGATCAAGGAGGCTAAACCCAGGCCCGGTCCTGATGGGGGGCAGGGGGGCGGCCGCCCCGGGCCCCCGGAACAGAGGGGCCCCAAGGTACGTGCACTTATGTAGGTTAAGCCTGTGTTTGTAGAAAAAAAAATCAATGCTTGTGTGTGCTGCCGTGTTGGGCCTGGCCTAAATAGCAACGGGGTACCGTAACTGAGCGTCCAGGATTCTAGCAATCCCAGCCCCATCACGCTCACATATGGCATGTGAATGATTTTTTGCCTGATTGATGTGATTGCCTTCTGTTATTATAATAACAAATATAACAAATCCCTCGATCGTCTCGTGCCGCCATCGCCTTCCTAACTGCATCAACTTTTCCCTGCCCACGACGCCATCACCTCGCGTCATCGTAGCGCCTGCAGCCGCTGTGGCCACTATGAACAGGCCAGGCGAACAACATCGAGGAGGCCACAGGGTCGTCCAGTGGCAATCGGCAGTCTCCCGTTGTCCACGCGACCACGGCACAAATCCAGCAAAGAAGGTATCCAATTCCTATAAGCATGTGCCTTAACGATTTCTAGTTGATGGATCACGATCGTGTCTTCATTATTGCAAATGGACATTCATGATAATCAAATAATTGGACACTGTTAAGTGACATATTATTTTGCTTGTAGTTTGTGAGTTCGAGTTCATAACCGGTAATATTTTATCAATTGATTTAGTAATTTTGTCGATTTCGGCTAATTTCGAATTACCAATGATTCCTTTAAATTTTGCACCTCATCTCACCTAGTAAAAGGCATGCATCCTGCCGGTAAAATTACTGGATGAGATTGATAATAATGCATCGCAGAATATTTTAAAAAAATTACTAAGATATATGCATATGTAATTTGATATGACTATTACTTTTCAGTGCAGTTAAAATGGTTTTTTTACATATCATATGTACACATATTGATTATTATTATGTCGTTGTTTATACTGAAGGGCCCCGGGTTCTAGGTTCGCCCCGGGCCCCCGAAAACTCAGGGCCGGCCCTGGCTAAACCCTAGAAGCTAGCCTACGGAATGATTGTTGTATGATGATGTTCTATCGACTAGCCTGGCCCTAGTTTAGATAATGCACCAGAGGCCTAGGTTAACAAGAGTCCTAGCCGAATACGCCGGTGGGGGAGGAGTCCTTGTCTTGATCACCCAGTCTAGTGGAATCTTCCTTGTATGCGGCAGCCGTCCGGACTGGCCCATGAGTATACGGCCACGGGGGTCCTCGGCCCAATCTAACAGATCGGGAGATGACGTGTTGAGTACCCCCTAGTCCAGGACACCGTCAATGAGAAACTTGTATTTCCAAAGAAGTGAGTGGGAGCACTATATAATTTTTGATGAGTATATGTTGTTAACATATTGTTGATCAGAAATGATGTAGAATTTCTGGAAAGCATACATAGTTATTTGAAAAGTGTTTTTCAATGGAAAACCTGGATTAAGCTACTTGAACATTGAGCATCAAGATCTATAAGGATAGATCAAAAACGCTTAATAGTACTTTCAAATGAATACATACCGTGACAAGATTTTGAAAGAGTTCAAAATAGATCAGCAAAGAAGGAATTCTTGGTTGTGTTACAAGGTGTGAGTATTGAGTAAGACTCAAGACCTGACCACGGAAGAAGAGAGCGAAAGGACGAAGGTCGTCCCCTATGCTTTAGACGTAGGCTCTACAGTATGCTATGTTGTGTACCGCACCTGAAGTGTGCCTTGCCATGAGTCAGTCAAGGGATACAAGAGTGATCCAGGAATGGATCACATGACAGCGGTCGAACTTATCCTTAGTAACTAGTGGACTAAGGAATTTTCTCGATTATGAAGGTGGTAAAAGAGTTCGTCGTAAAGGGTTACGTCGATGCAAACTTTGACACTAATCTGGATGACTCTAAGTAGTAAACCGGATTTGTAGAGTAGAGCAGTTATTTGGAATAGCTCCAAATAGTGCGTGGTAGCTGCATCTACAAGATGACATAGAGATTTGTAAAGCACACACGGATCTGAAAGGTTCAGACCCGTTGACTAATAACCTCTCTCACAAGCGAGATATGAACAAACCCCATGGGTGGTGGATTCATTACAATCACATAGTGATGTGAACTAGATTATTGACTCTAGTGCAAGTGGGAGACTGTTGGAAATATGCTCTAGAGGCAATAATAAAATGGTTATTATTGTATTTCCTTGTTCATGATAATTGTCTATTGTTCATTCTATAATTGTATTAACTGGAAACCGTAATACATGTGTGAATACATAGACCACAACATGTCCCTAGTAAGCCTCTAGTTGACTAGCTCGTTGATCAATAGATGGTTATGGTTTCCTGACCATGGACATTGGATGTCATTGATAACGGGATCACATCATTAGGAGAATGATGTGATGGACAAGACCCAATCCTAAGCATAGCACAAGATCGTGTAGTTCATTTGCTAGAGCTTTTCTAATGTCAAGTATAATTTCCTTAGACCATGAGATTGTGCAACTCCCGGATACCGTAGGAGTGCTTTGGGTGTATCAAACGTCACAACGTAACTGGGTGACGATAAAGGTGCACTACAGGTATCTCCGAAAGTGTCTGTTGGGTTGGCACGAATCGAGACTGGGATTTGTCACTCCGTATGACGGAGAGGTATCTCTGGGCCCACTCGGTAATGCATCATCATAATGAGCTCAATGTGACTAAGCAGTTAGTCACGGGATCACGCATTACGGTACGAGTAAAGTGACTTGCCGGTAACGAGATTGAACGAGGTATTGGGATACCGACGATCGAATCTCGGGCAAGTAACATACCGATTGACAAAGGGAATTGAATACGGGATTGATCGAATCCCCGACATCGTGGTTCATCCGATGAGATCATCGTGGAACATGTGGGAGACAATATGGGTATCCAGATCCCTCTATTGGTTATTGGCCGGAGAGGTGTCTCGGTCATGTCTGCATGGTTCCCGAACCCGTAGGGTCTACACACTTAAGGTTCGGTGACGCTAGAGTTGTTATGGGAAATAGTATGTGGTTACCGAAGGTAGTTCGGAGTCCCGGATGAGATCCTGGACGTCACGAGGAGTTCCGGAATGGTCCGGCGGTGAAGATCGATATATTGGACGAAGGGTATTTGAGTCCGGAAGTGTTCCGGAGGTACCAGGCTATGGCCAGCATGACCGAAACGTTAAGCGTGCGTAGAGTTGTATCAGTGGTCGATAGAACTTGAGGGAATATTTGTTCTACCTTTAGCTCCTCGTTGGGTTCAACACTCTTACTTATCGAAATAGGCTACAATTGATCCCCTATACTAGTGGTTTATCAGCTATCAAACGTCACAACACAACTGGGTGATTATAAAGATGCTCTACAGATATCTCCAAATGTGTTTGTTGGGTTGGCATAGATCGAGATTAGGATTTGTCACTCCAAGTATCGGAGAGGTATCATTGGGCCCTCTCGGTAATACACATCACAAGAAGCATTGCAAGCAATGTGACTAATGAGTTAGTTGTGGGATGATGTATTACGGAACGAGTAAAGAGACTTGCCGGTAACGAGATTGAACTAGGTATGAAGATACCAACGATCGAATCTCGGGCACGTAACATACTGATGACAAAGGGAATAACGTTAGTTGTCATTACGGTACGACCGATAAAGATCTTCGTAGAATATGTGGGAACCAATATGAGCATCCAGCTTCTGCTATTGGTTATTGACTGGAGAGGTGTCTCGGTCATGTCTACATAGTTCTCGAACCCGTAGGGTCCGCATGCTTAACGTTCGATGATGATTTTGTATTATATGAGTTATGTGATTTGCTGACCAAATGTTGTTCGGAGTACAGGATGAGATCACGGACATGACGAGGAGTCTCAAAATGGTCGAGAGGTAAAGATTCATATATAGGACGATAGTACTTGGACACCGGAAGTGTTCCAGGGGTACCAGGTACGTATCGGGTCACCGGAAGGGGTTCCGGGCTACCCCCGGCAACCTATATGGGCCTATTGGACCAAGAGGGGAAACACAGCAACCAGCATGGGCTGCTGCACCCCCCTTGCTTGCCGAATATGAATGGCAAAGGAAGGGGGAAGATAGAAGGAAGGGGAGGCAATTCGGCCTCCCCCTTTCTTCCCTCCTCTCTCCCCTTTCCTTCCCTCTCCGGAAAAGATGGTAAGGGGGGGGGGAGAATTGGACAAGGCCCCCCAGCAGGATTCCTCCTACTTGGGGCGCCCCATGGCTGTCCTCCTCCTCCTATCACCTATATATATGTGGGGAGGGTGCGCCTAGAACACACAACAAACATTATCGGCCGTGTGCGGCGCCCCCCTCCACAGTTTACGCCTCCGGTCATATTCACGTAGTGCTTAGGCGAAGCCCTACATGGATCACTTCATCATCACCGTCACCACGTTGTCGTATTGACGGAACTCTCCCTCGACACTTTGCTCGATCAAGAGTTCGAGGGACGTGATCGAGCTGAACGTGTGCAGAACTCGGAGGTGTCGTACATTCGGTACTTGATCGGTCGGAACGAGAATAAGTTCGACTACATCAACCGCGTTGTCAAATGCTTCCGCTTTCGGTCTACGAGGGTACGTGGACACACTCTCCCCCTCTCGTTGCTATGCATCTCCTAGATAGATCTTGCGTGAGCATAGGAATTTTTTTAAAATTGCATGCTACGTTCCCCGACAGTCCCGGTGCCCCCGAGCGCCTAAACCCCTCACATTTCAGAATAAGGCTCTCATTTACAAGATACATTTTTAATGTGGAGGCTCGACCTACAGGGTGCCAAGCAGGCTTTAGAGCGTTTGGGAGCACCCTTTTTAACAGGAACCGAAGGCGCGCAGGCCACAGCATCCCCTCGGGGTCCACCTTCGGCCACAACCGAAGGGGTTGGCGAGGCCGTAGCAAGCTCCTTAGCTTTTGCAATGGCTGTCTGGGCCACCTCATTGGCCCTAACCAGCGCGAGAATGGCAGAGGGGGACCCAACATTATGATCAAAGGAAATGCCCACGTCCGAAAGAACTTTCGTCAAGTGATCATCCGAGTATGAGGGGAGAACTAGTCTAACCGGGGATAGAGGGGAATTCACAGGATTGAGCGGGCTAGGGGGGGAGTACCTGAAGCAGGAAGGTCACGAGTCGCCGCACGACGAGCCGCCTTGTCTGCCACCCGCTCCCACTGTCGTGCCCGCTCTCCGGATCCAGCGAGCTATAGGCAGCATCCTCTAGGCCAGGTAAGGTCGTGTTCCCTGATTGAATGAATGGTGTCGATGCATTTGGTCCAACTCCTCTGCTGTTCGTGATGCTTTACAATGATTTCTATTTCGGGACAAATTCCTTGAGCTGAAAAATGCATCAATTTACCCATTTTGCCAGCCTACTTCATTGAGGATGTGATTTCCTCTTTTTAATTATTTGTTTACATGCCATGTAAATAATATGCTGACAACTGCTACTGTTATGCCGCTATTGCGCAACGACCTGGGATTTTACCTTTTTCACTACATTACATTCATCTGATATTTGTTGCAGAGAAAAATGGCTGCAAGAACATACATAATATAGTAACTGAAACGATTTTTGATAACATCCTCTTATGTTCTTACCTAGGTAAGGTCCTCTGCTGCTACTGCCTACTTACTGTCCCCGTGTACTATTATGTGATAAACCCACTTGGATCGTGTAGGCTAGATCTTTCCGGTAACCTACCTTCCTTGGGTGCGGATGAGCTCGATCTAGAGCCGGCCATGGTGAAGTAGAGGCCGGTGATAGCAGAGAGAGCGAGATGGAGAGGTGGCAGTGGTGCTTCCCGTGAGCACTGCGATTGCCCTAGATCGGAAGGGGATTTCGGTGGGGAGTCTGGCGGTGCGGTTAACCTCATACCGTGTGCCCCGGCCCCCACCTCTCTATATATCGCAGGTCACAGGGGCCCACCAACCGTAATAGGGTTGGGCACCCCCGATCAGGGCGTGAATAGATCAGGGCCCGATGGGCCGTTGGGCCCACTCAGTGGAGAGATCAACCTAACATTCTCCCCTTTGATCTTATACTTTCTAGTTTATTTGTTTCATCACATATTGGTACATAGAGCATGTTTCATCGTCACAGCTTAATTGCCGTTAGAGTCATACAGCTACAACATACGTTATGATCAGAAGCAAATTCTGTTCCTTTTGGGCCTATCCAGGAATCATAAGGCTTTCCCTTAAACCCATGCCGGCTAAGTGTTCCTTGAACACATTGGGCGGTAAGCCTTTCGTTAGCGGATCCGCAAGCATATATTTTGTCCTTATATGCTCGAGACTTATAGTTTGATCCTGGATTTTATCTTTCACAACATAATACCTTATCTCTATTGTTTTGGCAGCATTACTCGGCTTGTTGTTGTGAGCGTAAAATACCGCGGGCTGGTTGTCACAGTACGTCTTTAGTGGTTTGTGAATACAATCTACCACTTTCAAGTCGGGTACCAATTTCTTTAGCCATATCGCCTGCCCCGTGGCTTCGAAGCATGCTATGAATTCTGCATACATCGTGGATGATGCAACTATCGATTGTTTGGAGCTTTTCCACGAAATAGCTCCCCCAGCGAGAGTGAAGACGTATCCTGACGTGGATTTTTATCATCTTTGTCCCCCGCAAAATCTGCGTCTGAATACCCTTTTATCTCTAGGGAATCACTTCTCCTGTATATTAGCATGTAGTCCTTCGTGCCTTGTGCATAACGCAATGCTTTCTTTACCATCTTCCAATGCTCCATGCCTGGATTCTCTTGATATCTACCGAGTACCCCGGTGATAAAAGCTAAGTCAGGGCGAGTGCACACTTGTGCAGACTGTAAGATGCCAACTGCCGAAGCATATGGTACTGCTTTCATTTGATCGATCTCGTACTGGTTCTTAGGACATTGGAATTTTCCAAAACTATCGCCCTTGACTATAGGAGCAGTTGTGGCTTTACTCGCATGCATATTATACTTTTTAAGAACCTTTTCTAAATATGCTTTCTGCGATAGTCCTAAGACTCCATTGTTCCTATCTCGGTGAATTTCTATGCCCAAAACAAATGATGCTTCACCAAGGTCTGTTATGTCAAAATTTGAGGATAAGAATTTCTTTGTTTCTTGTAGTAGACTAACATCACTGCTATCAAGCAGAATATCATCCACATACAAGATTAGGAAAATATATTTCCCATTTTTAAACTTTGCATAAATGCAATTATCCTCAATGTTTTCTTTAAATCCAAAACTTTTGATCGTTTGATTAAACTTTAGATACCACTGCCGAGAGGCTTGTCTTAATCCATAAATGGATTTCTTCAGGTGGCATCCCATATTTTCCTTGCCTTCCATGATAAAACCCTTGGGTTGTTTCATGTATACCTTTTCTTTTAAATCACCATTCAGAAATGCCGTCTTAACATCCATTTGATGTAACTCTAAATCAAAATGAG
>NC_041390.1:1351064-1353473 GCF_002162155.2 Triticum dicoccoides | reverse complement strand
AACTAATGCCATTATGATTCTGTAGGAATCCTCACATGAGACTGGAGAAAATGTCTCATTGTAATCTATCCCTTCTCTTTGTGTAAATCCTTTTGCCACGAGTCGTGCTTTATACTTTTCTATATTCCCTTTAGAGTCATACTTAATTTTATAGACCCATTTACAGCCTACTGTTTTGGCTCCTTTAGGAATCTCCTCTAAGTCCCAAACATCTTTGGAACTCATCAATTTCATCTCGTCTTCCATTGCCTTCATCCACTTTGATGAATGAGGGCTTCTCATGGCTTCTTCATATGAGGTGGGATCCTTTTCCATATGAACCATTTCTGTGTTATACACTTTAAAGCCAGTAGAAATAGCTGACTTTCTTGGTCTTGTAGACCTTCTAAGGGCCTCAGTTTCTGGCACATTCTGTGCCTCAACTTCTGGCACTTCTTCTAAAATTTGTTGTTGCACCTCCCTTTCATGCACAACAACGGGTTTGGTCGGCTCCTGACGGACAGGTTCCGGGTCTACCCTCAAAGTTGTCATGGGTGGAGTTGCAACTGATAGTGAGAAAAATGGCTCCTAAATCATCGGATTAGGTGCATGCACCCTCTTCTCCTCAAGATCAATTTTCCGAGCTACCAAGCTCCCCCTCATCATTTCGTCCTCAAAGAAGACTACATGTCTCGTTTCTACAAACTTTGTATATCTGTCTGGGCATAAGAAACGAAAACCTTTTGATCTGTCTGGATAGCCAATGAAGTGACAACTTACTGTTTTGGAATCTAACTTTGCAATGT
The DNA here is from genome assembly GCF_002162155.2 of Triticum dicoccoides. Lineage (NCBI taxonomy): Eukaryota > Viridiplantae > Streptophyta > Magnoliopsida > Poales > Poaceae > Triticum > Triticum dicoccoides. The sequence goes on along the minus strand of NC_041390.1, from coordinate 1,352,688 downwards.
TTGGATTAAACATTTTGGCCTCAGCAGGACACCCCCACACCTTGAAGTCATGTAGGGAGAGCACCCTTCCTGTCCATAGCTCGTATGGTGTTTTGGGCACCGACTTGCTTGGTACTCTATTGAGAATGTGAATGGCGGTTTTAAGCACCTCCATCCATAATCCCAATGGAAAGTTGGAATAACTCATCATGCTGCGCACCATATCCATAAGTGTAGTTGCGCCTTTCAGCTACCCCATTTTGCTGAGGTTCACCCGGCATTGAATACTGGGCGACTATGCCAGTCTCCTATAAGAACTTTGCAAAAGGTCCAGGGACTTGGCCATATGGACTGTGCCGACCGTAGTACTCTCCCCCACGGTCGGACCTTACTATCTTTATTCTTTTATCATGCTAATTTTCAACTTCGGCTTTGAATATTTTAAATTTATCCAACGCTTCAAATCTTTCTTTGATTGGATAAATATAACCATAGCGAGAGTAATCATCTGTGAATGTTATGAACGAGTCATATCCATCCACACTTTTCAACGGAAATGGTCCACAAATGTCGGTGTGGATGATTTCTAGTGTGCTTGTGCTATGGATCACACCTTTTTTGATTTGTTTTATATATTTTCCTTTAATTCAATCTACACATTGTTCTAAGTCTGAGAATTCTAACTGTTGAAGAATTTCACTTTTGACTAATCTTTCTATTCTCCCCTTCGAAATATGGCCCAAGCGACAGTGCCATAATTTCGATGAGTCGAATGTTCTCTTCCTTTTCTTTTGTTCTTTATTCGACGCGGAAACATGTTCATTCACATTGCATACAGAATGCACTTTTTCACGAAGTGATAACAAATAAAGCTCATCATGTAGTAAAGCATTACCCACATAAGCATTATTATACCAGATGGCACACTTGCCATGTCCAAAATAACACTCATAATTTTCTTTGTCCAAACATGAAACGCTAATTAAGTTTCTATTACATGAAGGAACATAAAGAACATCTCTAATTAGAAGATTGAATCCATCAGCTAACTCCAAGGAGATGTCGCCGACAGCTTCAACTTCCGCTTTTATTCCATTGGCTACTTCAATGCCTCCTTCTCTTCTTAGCATAGTCTGGGTCGAATGGAATTCCTGTAAACAATTTGCAACATGAACAGTTGCCCCTGAGTCAATCCACCAAGTAGATTTCGAAAACTGTGTGTACAAGGATTCATTAACTAAGGAAACAATGTTGTTACCTTGCTTTGCCATTAAGGACTTCAGCCAAACAGGGCAGTCTTTCTTGTAATTCCCGGTTTGCTTACAGTGGAGACAAGTGTCTTTGTCCACTGGGAAAGGCTGTTGCTGACGCTGATGCTGAGCTTTTCCTTGTGGCTTTGAAGGAGAACTTTTGTTGTTTTGATTGTATTCTTTTTCTTGTGATCCTTCACATAGTTGAGTGTTCCATCATGTGAGGCTTTTAGTCTGTCCTCTTCTTGGACACACATAGCAATTGTATTTTCTATGTCCCATGTTTCAGGTGACATATTATAGTTCACAACAAAAGTTTCAAACTCTTTTGGCAGTGAAGCCATGACCAAGTGGACCAAGAGCTTTGGTTTGATCTCCAGATCCTCATCCATGGG
>NC_041390.1:1348092-1349853 GCF_002162155.2 Triticum dicoccoides | reverse complement strand
CCTTTTTCTTTTCAGCGAGAGGAAGAGCGCGGCCAGATCGCGCCGTGGCTATCCTCCTCGTCGGTCGCGCGTCCTCCCTAGCAGTGAGCGCGCCGCCGCCGAGGGATTTGGCCGCGGTGCTAACCCCCTTCTTTCTTTTGTGTCTTTTTCCTTTCTTTTCCGCGAGCAATTGCTAGCTCCGGTGGTTCTTCATCCCCGCACCTCGGCTTGCCGATGCGTGTGGGGATCGAGAGGAACAGGCGCGGCCGTGCGGCGGCGCTCTTTGCCGGTGAGGCCCAAGGCCAAAATCCGGTGGTTTACTTTGCCCTGTCTAGGGTTCTTGGGGGAGGGGATCTCTTTTTCTTTTTCTGTTTTTGTTTCTTTGTACCGAAATCATCTAGCCAGTGGCTCTGATACCATTGATAAACCCACTTGGATCGTGTAGGCTAGATCTTTCTGCTAACCTACCTTCCTTGGGTGCGGATGAGCTCGATCCAGAGCCGGCCATGGTGAAGTAGAGGCCGGTGATAGCAGAGAGAGCGAGATGGAGAGGTGGCAGTGGTGCTTCCCGTGAGCAATGCGATTGCCCTAGATCGGAAGGGGATTTCGGTGGGGAGTCTGGCAGCACGGTTAACCTCGTACCGTGTGCCCCGGCCCCCACCTCTCTATATATCGCAGATCACAGGGGCCCACCAACCATAAGAGGGTTGGGCGCCCCCGATCAGGGCGCGAATAGATCAGGGCCCGATGGGCCGTTGGGCCCACTCGGTGGAGAGATCAACCTAACAGTATGCTGACAACTGCTGCTACAATTTTTTGTTATCTGAAATTGTTGACAAGCAACGTACTAGTAGGCTGACAACTGTGTTGCTGCCGCCTCGCAGCGCCGCTTCTTCTTCTACCTTGAGCTGCCTCGGACAACTCTCCCTCTCTCTCTATCTCTCAAGAACACACCACGCACACACACAAGCACCAAGGAAGAAAAACACATGGCTTTGCCAATAGACACCTCCTTGATGCACACCGTAGCTACATTGTTTTGCCAGCCCTCTCTGCTTCTTCTCATTTCTCATTGTAGCATCTACATACAAACGGCCAGACTCATGCCATGCACACAGGCCACTACCTCCAGCCACTAACCAACGAACCAACAAATCCCTAACTATATATGTCTACATGCACGCCCACGTCCAGTACATGCGCAGCGTCCTCTCAACAGCTACACGATCGAGACATGCAGCTAACAAACTTGACCATAATTTTAGCTGACTAGGATTTGCATGCAGCTCACAACCGGATCAACCCAGCCGGCTAAATATGCTCGTAGAGCTCCACACTCCATCCTTCGTCGCACTTTCCGCATCACACGGCCACGCTGCCTCGCGCAGCACTGCAGCCTCACCCGCCATCGGCAACTCGCCATCATCGTCGTATCGCCGACGCCTTGGCATCTCGCCTTCTCCGCACGCTTCCGCTGAAGCTTCGTCGGACAATCTACTCCCTAGACAAACTAAGCTACATGCATAATGAAAAAAAAACTATGCAGATACATGAATCAAGATTAAGTCTAACAAACTACTGCTGCTACAGTGCTACTGCACAACACTAGGATGATTTTACATTACCTTTTTTCTGAAATGTTACAAAAAATTGGGTCCGATAACAAATAAATGTTGCTAACTGAAGCGGCTTGTATCTTTGCAGGATCATACCACTCCAGCTTGCATGTACTAGATCACTGACTTTTAGGTTACTTTGTTTAATAAGGGGGCTGCATGCATC
>NC_041390.1:1346284-1347465 GCF_002162155.2 Triticum dicoccoides | reverse complement strand
TAATAAAACATGATCATGTTATTAAACAACGTTGTTCATAAAAAATAACATAATCATATTCATTTTAATAATCACTTTAACATGCTCTTAAAAAACTTAATACTATATAAACTTTTATTTTCTATGTAAAAGAGCATTAATAATTTACGCAGCGGAAAAATATTCATGAACTTTTAATTCTTTACAGAAACTTGTCCTTAAAAGATTCATGTTATTTTCTATATAAATTCATGAGCATTTCTTTTCTGAAAATTTTCTGTTTGCATTTTCAGAAAAATTTTCTGTCACTTTTCTATTTTCTAGACAAAATTTTCGTTGGAAAAAATTGCATAGGAAAGCTATTTAAAATCTGACCAGAAATTGGACTAGAACTATTAAAAAAGGAAAAAAGGAAAATTGTTGCACAGCCAGCCTCGGCCCAGCCCGCGCGGCTGCTGGCGTTGGCCCAGCGCGCGCCTTCTCTTTCAGACCAATGGCCCGCAACTGCTTTAGGTTTTCGATCAGGGCCGTCCGTCGCGATTCGACAGTCCAGCGCCGATCTCGCCCGAACAAAACAGGAGTCGATCCCCAGCGACCGAAAACCTAGCGCCATTCCTTCCCAGCCCCCGCGCCTCTCTCACGCACTCCGCTGACGGCGGAGAGACGGGCTTCGCCCTGGCCACCGGCGACGACGGCGGATGCCACCGCGCCGCGCGGGCCTCTCCTTCCCGTTCCATGAGAGAGAGGAAGACAGAGAGGCTACTCCTTTTTCTTTTCAGCGAGAGGAAGAGCGCGGCCAGATCGCGCCGTGGCTATCCTCCTCGTCGGTCGCGCGTCCTCCCTAGCAGTGAGCGCGCCGCCGCCGAGGGATTTGGCCGCGGTGCTAACCCCCTTCTTTCTTTTGTGTCTTTTTCCTTTCTTTTCCGCGAGCAATTGCTAGCTCCGGTGGTTCTTCATCCCCGCACCTCGGCTTGCCGATGCGTGTGGGGATCGAGAGGAACAGGCGCGGCCGTGCGGCGGCGCTCTTTGCCGGTGAGGCCCAAGGCCAAAATCCGGTGGTTTACTTTGCCCTGTCTAGGGTTCTTGGGGGAGGGGATCTCTTTTTCTTTTTCTGTTTTTGTTTCTTTGTACCGAAATCATCTAGCCAGTGGCTCTGATACCATTGATAAACCCACTTGGATCGTGTAGGCTAGATCTTTCTG
>NC_041390.1:440225-461607 GCF_002162155.2 Triticum dicoccoides | reverse complement strand
AAGAGAAGGCAGTATGCGGCTGAGATCGTTCATATCCGATCAGTGCCGGTTGCATGGGATGTCCGAGGTGGCACACACGAAACGTCACCCAAATTTGGGATGCAGTGGGCATGCCCATCTTAGGGCTTGACGCAAAAGTTGAACGAATTCGGACACCAAACGCACGTTGCGTCACGCCCGGTCAGTGTTTTCGGTGCGGTTCACGGAGAAAATCATATGAAATTCATACCGTGCCGGAAAGTTATGAAAACTTGCAGGCACGATGGCCCTGGCGATGAGTGCGTGTGAAAATAGTTAGGGGTCCACCAGCTGAGTTAGAAAAGAAATCATAAGAAATTCAAACCATAGGAAAATAATGAATGTTGCATTAAAAAATGCATAAATATATTCTGAAATGTTAAAGTAGAATGCATGTTTTTAATAAATGCATCGTGGGCTAGCCGACGGTAGTTATACGGGAAGGGCGTAGTGGCCTACTATGGCGTGACCACGTATATGACGCCGTACGTGCGTGCATGGCATGGAAACCACGCCGCCATTACCTTGCCCCAGGACCGCCTAACCCCGCCGCCTCCATGCACGCCCTCCCCCCGATCCGACGGTGACACCGCCGTGGCCATCCCAACTCCCGTCCCTGCCGGCCTGTCGGCGGCCATACAGTCTGGCATCTGCGCGCGCGACTTGGATCTCAGTCCCGGCCGTGCCGTCTCGGCAAAGTCACCCGCACCCTCAACCCTAGGATGGGCCGTCGGCCAGTGCGCTGGCGTGGGTAGAGGGCGCGCGGCTGCCAGGACTAACCCACACCGGGTGGGGTTAGGCAACGGGGGCTGCCGGTGCTCGTCGAGACGCTGGAAGGTATGGTATTAAACCATGACTTATGTAATGTTTTTTGAACCTCGTAACTAGTTAGGTCACTGTCATCTTATGTAGAATGCAAGAATTGGGAGATGTGTACTGCTCGGTTGAGAAGTGGTGTGAATTGGTGGGAAAATTCACACCGAGACAGCACATGATGCTACGTGGCACAATTTTGGACTGTATGTTGAGAATTCCTTCAGTGAAAATGAGGAAAAATTTATTGGAATTTATGATTACAACGTATGATAGTAGTAGAAAGCGATTTATTATTCGGCCAAATACTAACGGCATCAATGTTCTTAATGAAGATGTTTATGACATATTCGGGCTACGTAATGAGGGTGATGATGTCAGTAGCATGATAGCTACAATACAACTAGATGCCAAAAAAATTGTTCCGAATTGGTTTCTAGACAAAAGAACAGTCCTAATCCTCATAGATGAGTTGATAAAAAATATTGTTGATACTCAGTCATATGATGATGATTTTGTGAGAATGGCCGTACTGGTTCTTTTGGGTACAGTCTTAACACCACAATCCACCAAGTTTGTTCCTTATCGTTATTACAAAATGGTGGAGGACGTGAACGCTATCAAGTCATACAATTGGAACGATTTCACGTTGGGGGTGAGCATGGATGCTATTAAAAATCAGTCAAAGATCTTGTAAAATTCAAGTGGCCTATCGGGAACTTGGCTCTTCTTCAGGTACAAGTCATTTCATAAAAGTTGTATGTACATATAATTTTTATGTGATCAATGTGTCTGACTAGTTGTGTTTACTATCATGCAATATATATACTTGGAAAAAGTTGAGCCAAATGAGTCGATACATTTGATCCATTGTCTCGTGAATACCCACTAATGCTTAACTGGCCAGAAACGGAAGGGAAAAAGCGAGACGACTATGACAACATGCACGGGCGTGGCACCGGCAATGTGAGTCAATAAGTATAGTCCTTATTGGTTGCACATAATAATTAAGTATATTTGCTATTTAATTTATTTTTTTGTTTGTTGTACAGATTGAAAACTGCGTTAGCGAAGAGTACAGACGTGCTAAGGTAGCACGTGAAGGGACTGTCCCTGAGGAAGAAACGAGGAAACCTAAACGGAAAGATGGTGGCAGGAGTAGAAAGCCAAGAACGTCCGCGGTTTGCTCGAACACGACTTATAGTATGGACCGTGTGATGACATACATAAAGCTGCTTCACAAGGAGGTTCTAAATATACCCGAAACATGTGCACAGGTAATTTAGAAGTTGTATTGAACATGTTATAATTGTTCAACTACTTATCGTGTTTCTTTTGTGTTTGCAGATGGTAATGGAAAGGTTGAACACGGATGGTGTGTTGTACAAACACAATAAGAGGGACAACAATGACGAATTTGATAATGTAGGTGAAAGAGTTGGGATGGAGAATGGCCAGTACAAGTCATCAAAATATTGGCCAGATATTGATTCACCTACCGACGTAAAGATAGAAACATCTTTCACGGGTATCAATGATACATCCATGCCCGTTGATGACACGGGTGCTCCGGCGACGAGACCGGATAAAGGTGAAGCTACTGATCCTTTCATTATAGATGATAATGGAAACTCTCCATCTTCGGCATCAACTATACGTACAAAAGACTTTCCGTCTATGTCCCGAACCCCGAAGAATGCTGATATTTCTGGTGAGTCTATGGATGCTTTGCCACCAACTAAGTCTGAAGACACGTTCGAGAGTTACCTGACAGAGAGCAACATAGGTAATGGTGAAGACAGTCAGGAAAATCATGGTAAGCGCAAAAGAGAAAAGTCAAAATATTGCCAATCCCCCTACGACATTCTCGTTACCCGCAAGAAACGTGTTAAAAAAAGTAAGTCAAGTACTACTTTATAATTCATTCACGTGTTATGTAAATTTTGTTATTATTTTTATTGACTGCAGCTGCATTGTTTTAGATCTTTTTGCTTCGTCATCACATTCAATTCTAGCAAGTTCTCTTAATATGACCCCGGATCACATAGAGGCAGCCAGAGTTTTTGTTGAGACTCTCGCATTGTCAAAGAAGCATGCACACCGAACCGTGGTCGACGTGCCGTCCCAGATGGGGACATATGCACACCAGCTATGCTTCACGATGTCCTCACGTTTAAATGGTTAAATGGCGCTGTAAGTATGAGTTTGGTTTTAACAAAACTCTCATTTGTACTTCACAACTTGATAGAAATTTTTTGTTTATGTATGCAGATCATCAATGCATATTGTAAACACCTACAACACCGTGATTTTTCTGATCGTTACATATCAACAACGTGGTTCCCCAAATTTATGTTGAGTAGGGCAAGGGGAAAGACCAAGCCAGTAAATGATTTAGACTCAAAACATGTTACAAAGAAAACAAAAGTCATCGCAAGAGTAATGGATGAGTATTTTAGACGGGACAAGGTATTGCTTTCATATTTATTTGTTTTTATTAGTCATTGCTGTTTAATTTAAATAACGTCATTTGGTTACTATGTAGGCGTATTTTCCTATGCACGTTAATGATAATCATTGGATAACCATAGTGATGCACACCATCAAAGAGGAGTTTCAAGTTCTTGACTCAAATTCTAAAGGCGCATTAGCGAAAGAATTCGCAATATGATTGCCACCTTGGTACGCTATATTTTCCACACTCGTATTCAGATAAATATTGAGGCATATATTAAATTCTGGTTTTGTTATTTTGTTTCAGAGAGCTGAAATATCTAAGGATATTATGGAGGCCAACGCAACTCTTGAATCAATTTTTTTTCAGATGTCTCATCGTGGCCAATTAATGAGTATAAAATGCCGAGACAAAAAGATGGTTAAGTTAAACGAGTACAAGCAAGTGCATGCTATATCGTAAGCTGATCACACATGTTTATTGCAGAGTGTCTTGTGGACTTTTTGTGATGTGGTGCATAAAATACTGGGACGGAGATCGCTGGACACATGAATTTGACCAGGAAGAGATTAATGAGTCAACGCCATGTATTGTCGCGGAAATCATTTTTTCAGAGGTGAACAAATTAGAGAAGGTCAAGATGAAAATTGTTAAAATCATGGAGAAGGAATAGGTATTAGCATTGGTAGGGTTTTAGTCTCGTAGAAGGTTTCCCTACCTTTGTTGGATACTTTGATCGATTGTAATGCGACATGGCACTGGGACAGATTTCGACAATTTTTCATGTTTTATTTATCGCTTTCATGTGAGACTAAACATTTAAATGCGTGTGGGCAAGTAATATTATTGCTGTCCTAAAATGTATCACTTTGCGGCTGCGATGTTATATGTACTTTTGTTGTTTCAACTCGCGGTGGTCATTTATTTAATAAAAAATATCCCCGCCATCCTGACTTGGCGTGATGTGGACAAAACCTGCACAATTTCCCACGTCGATTCTGGTGGCAGCAGCGGCACTAGATCCGACTAATATTCCAGCCCAGCCCATGCGGTCGCCGACAGCCGAGGCAGTGGCGGGCCCGCACACTCCAGCTAGTGCGGGCTGGCACGATTCGCCGGGCGCCACGCGCGGGTCTGCTGGCCCAGCAGCCGACCGACTGACAGCCACGCGCCCGGTGGCACACGTCTCGTCCCGCCCCACCCAGCGGGCAACGATCCCGAGGGGGAATATGGCGACCTGTCGGGTCATAAACGATGCGCGTCGGGCACGTGGGTCGATCCTCTTCGTGTCTGGATGGGGACGCTGGCGCGTTGTGCTGACTAGGTTTTGTCCCACCTCGCCCACGGAGAGACGCGCCGACCGATTTATATACCCGCGTCGTCGCCTTCTCACAAGCTCGCTACAGGAATATATGACGCCGTGCGCCCGCCCTGTTGTACGCCGTGGCCTCCCTGCTCGGCGGCCGAAGCGCCTCCCAGGGAGGCGTTGTACTATATGACGCCGTGCGCCCGCCCGGCCACGACATGGCCTTTTTTTCAAATAGTTTTTACACTTACGTTAAATTTTACAAATGTTAATCAGTCGACAAATTCATGTTTCACACATAATAATAAAAATCGCATGTCTCATAACATCGAACAAGGTGGCATAAAGATTAACTCATAATGCCATGTCTCTTATGCAAAAAACAAATAAACTGAAAGTGCCAGTGCCTTCCATCGAACAAGTTGGCTTAAAGAATAAACTCAAAGTGCCATGTCTCTTATCCTTAAACAAATAAACTAAAATTGCCAGTGCCTTCAATTGATTATAAATACTTCATCTTTATGCCCGGTTCCTACATAATAAACTGTAAACAACTCATCAGAAAATTGTAAAGAGAGAAACAAAAAATAATTAAAATAATGTAAAACTTACTTTTCATTCTCAGGGCACGTTAGCCATCTATGCCCCTCTTTCTTACAAATGCCACAAAGAGGACCGGGTTTTTTCTCAGAAAATGATTTTGGTCTTCCATTTTTTGTAACATTTGGATCTTTCTTTGCCCGCCCCGTCATGCTCTGTTTAGGGGCGGCCTTCGTGGAAACTTTCACGGGATCATCTATGACATCAGCATGCTGTTCCGGCTGACGTGGCTCTTCATGCACATTTCTTCTACTACCAACAACATCATTTTCAGGGACCTTTTTCATCCCTATTATATTATGTAGACACTGCATCAACTCATCAAAGACGAATGGATCATTTGAAGCAACATGAAAAGCTTCAGCTCCTATTATACTGAGTTGACTATAGCGAGCACGCTGCTCTTCCCCTGTCCAACCCCAGCCAAACATGTCACTCTTCCACTGTGCAGGCAACCCACCTCTCGCAACTTTTGACATCTTCTTAAGGATGCAACGCTTAGGTATAGATATTTTCAGATGAACCAACACATACAGAATGTGTTTACAAGGCAATCCTTTCCGAAGCATTCGTCCACAACTGCAGTCTATCGTATTCTCAGAGTTTTCAGCTTGATAATTCACGCTGAACTGAAATTTGCGGTTATTTCTCCATGTCATGATGAAGGTGTGGCAGTCAACTCCCACTAGCGTCTCAAAAATCTCAAGCTCTCCCATCTTCTTCAGATCTTGTTAAAGAATATAAAAATTGGAATGAGTGAATACTTCGGCAGCATGCTTCTCAATATCCTTATATTCTGTGACTGATGGTGGAAAAGACTGATTTGAAACACAGTCATCATGCGTCTCGTTCTCACGTAGTCGAACTATGCAATTCTCATAATGCACAACTAGGTCAACAATAGTCATACTGCCGTCCAGGTGAAGGTGAAGACAAGAGTTAAGGCTTTCACTCCTCTGATTACTGCGCATACCCAGAAAAAAACCATCTGACAGAAATGATGCTGCCCACAGACTCCTCTTCCTGTACATCCTACTCAGCCACTCTTCTGTTTTATCAGTCTTCCATTTACGGACGAAAGCGTGCCATCTCGCCTCAAAGTTAGCTGGAGAGGTGGAGTAGTACAAGAGTGACCTGAACTCATTTAGCGGTTTGTAATTAAGGTCCTTCTGTATGTTTTTTCCATGTGCCATGAGCAACTTTTTCTGACATTTATGGACGAAGGCTTTTTCTGACAATTGGCCTTCAGGAATGTCTGGAGCAGCAACACGTACGTCGCTTCGGTCTCGTCGGACACAATGGCACAACCGAAAACTGTGGTGCAACGGTGGTTATTTACACCAACAAAGGGGATGAACGGCAGCATACCATATCTGTTCATCTTATACGTGTTGTCGAACACAGTCACATCTCCATACAAACGATAGTCCCGCCATGACTGTGCATCGCACCAGAACATTCTCTTCAGACGGCCCTCCTTATCGAGCACATACTCAAAGAAAAAGTCTGGATCCTTCTCCTTTCTGCTCCTCATAATACCGATTGCTGTGTTAGCATCACCCTTCGCAATCAACTTCATTTTTTCTCGGCAACATAGGTTGTACACGTCTCGTCTCAGAAACCCACACTTATCATTCGAGCCATACCTGCTAATTAAGTTGTCAATGATGATATGCTTTCTGATCCCAGCTCCTTCCATCGCCAAGATCTCAGCTATCTGGTGATCTCCCATCACTCGATGGGACCGCAGAAATACCACCTCATCTGGTCTAGCCAACAAATGGTTGTGATCATCCATAAAAGCTGCCACGAACCAAACTCCACGTCCTTTGTCCAACTTCACAACTAAATGTGCGCCACACTCGCAATGAGTCTCAGGTCTTAGCCTGCGGGTACGGCCCTCCGGTTTTAAAAATTTACTGAGACGTTTTCCTGCCCTCGAGCAAACGTATCGCCTCTGAACAGTGGTTGAAAGTCCTTTTCCTCATTTCACCTTATCTTTTCTGATACTGAATCCACTTTTTTGGCGTAGTTATTATAGAACATGTAGGCCTCCAATTGTGATGCAAATGTCATACCCATAACCTTCAACTGTGTCTCTAGAGCACGTTGCTGGATTTCAGCTTCCTCAATGTCATATTCGCTCCATCCTCATGCTCATATCCATCATCACCACTCCAACAAATCAAAGTTAGCCTATAATATTCCACATAAGCAAGTGTAAGTTGTCATTAACAAGTTTTTATTATTCAATGACATCTTAAATTTTGGACTGAACCTGGCTTATGTTATCCGTGAAAGATTCAACACCATGATTTGCCTCGTTCTGGACGTCAATATCCTCCTGCACATAAAAAAATCATATGCACATGTAAGTACCATATGGTTCTTCATCCGACGAAAAGAATGTACACGTCACTTACGTTTTCACTACAAGCACCCTCCTCATTCTTTTGAAAATCCTCCTCAAGTAAATTATCGTATGACGACCAGGATTCATTGTCGCTGCTATCATCATCATTTTTACTATCATCACCATTAGTACGATCAACACTAGCTATCTCTACCATCCCACTCACTCGTGTCCAAAAACAGATCCGTAAATCCAGTTTCTTTATCCATTGAATGATCTCACAACCAACACTGCAATATTATAATAAAAATGATCTATCAATTTTAAATCAAATTAAATGTACTACGATCATATAGATGAGAACTTCTTATCTAACAAGTGATTTTTATTTACAGATACAATTTTTTTGACAAACTAGACGGCTTACATGGCATGCACGTGCACTTCGGCCGGCCTAGCGTGGCTGCGGACGGCGAGGACGTTCCCGAAGAGGTTGATCATGGAGTTGCGGGCGGCGACGGCGTCCACGTAGGCCACGTCACCATGAAGACCCGCACGGAGGCGACATCATGTACGGCGGGCGACTCCAACAACGTCCGCGCCGGCCAGATCCCGGGTGAAGACGGGGAGAATGGTCGGCGATCGGCCGGATGGGTCGATGTTGGAATTGGCTGCGTGATCACGGCTAGATCGGCGGGGAAATGCGGCGATCGGCGGGTAAGGGCGGTGATCGGCGGGGCGGGGCGACGTTGGAATGGGCCGCGTGATCAGCGCAGGTCATGGGTAAATTTTTTTCACGCGACAGCGAGATGGTAGATGCGAGCCGGCCGTATCGGCTTGAGCCGTGCGCTCGGCTCTACCCGTATGGGCACGCCGCATACGGCACGGGATACGTTAAGCACTGTATGCCCAAAATGCCCTTATACGTTAAGGGGGGCCGGCGGGTGTACCGAAGCAGACCTCACCTTGTAACAATAGTACTACCTCCATTCGGCATAGTGCTACATACATCCGTTTGAGCGTCAAGAAATTTCGGATGGAGGGAGTAAATTTGAAGCTACAGTACTGAATTACATTTTTTTCCAAATATACTATTGGGTAGATCTCAGTCCTTCAGAGATGCTCATACTGTTTTAAAAAAATTAAGTAAATCCTAACTAATCCCTTGTGTCCTCCATGCTGCACATCCTCGATGCCAATCCTTCTCTTTAGCTCCATGAGCTGAACTCTGCCCAGGGACTTGGTGAGAGCTTCCGCAAGTTGGTCCTTAGTACCCACATAATCAAGGTTAATCTTGCCAATCTCATCACATTCTCGAATGAAGTTGAACCTCAGATCAATATGCTTGCTACAATTGTGATGTACAGGGTTCTTGCTTAGCGCGATCGCTAATTTTTTGTCCAGCAGCAACAGGATGCTTCTTGGTGTAGTACTCTCATGAATGTCACCGAGCAGCCTGCTGGACAACGCTGCCTGCATGTCAGCTGTGGCCGCCGCAACATACTCCCCCTCACAGGAGGACATAGCAATGATCTTCTGCTTCTGAGAAGATTTTCTACAAGGAAGAAGACAGAGCCACCGGCGAAAACATAATTGTTGGCTAAAAGTAGATCGAAGACTTGACGAAGTCTAAATCTACCTCCCAGCAAGATCAATAAACATTATTTCAACAAAAAAATTATTGATAAATATGTCATGGGAACAAATGTCAATTTTTATAATTGTGACTGTCTCTGCTACCGAGGTGTTGACCATGCCACCATCCACCAATAGCCATTATGTATCAAGTTCACTTTGTATTCCAATCAAGTCTTGCCTTGGGTATAGTAGCTGCTACTCGTCCACTTCTACATCAAAACAATTTAAAATCCTAGATATCCCACCAATTTTGTTTCCGATGCATGCATATTTTTGGAATCAAAATCAGCAACCCCCAGCCAGCAGCTACTTTTCAAGAAGTGGTTTGGTTTTATTACTTTTCGAGAAGTTCCCAGTTATGGCCCCCGGCGACATGTTTCTTTGTCGTTATTTAGCTGATGATAGAAGATCTCTTATAATCAAACGACATGATCCACTTTGTAGACTAATAGTTAATCAATACCCTAACACTAGTAGAAAAAGGACATATTGTCCCGGTTCGTGAGGGCCATTTGTCCCGGTTTTTGAACCGGGACTAAAGTGTCGGTACTAATGCCCTAAACCTTTATTCCCGGTTCTTGCATAAACCGGGACAAATGGGCCTCCACGTGGCCGGTGCGGCGAGCCCAGGCAGGAGGCTTTTTGGTCCTGGTTGGTGGCACCAACCGGGACCAATAGGTATCCACGCGTCAGCATCTCAGGTGCTTGGGTTTTTTTTAAAGGGAGGGAGGGATTGGGGGTTTTGGGGGGTTAATTTAGGTGTTTCATATATTGTGTTAGCTAGCTAATTAATAGAATGAAGTGTCCTCTCTTATCTTCATGCTTGGTCGATGCTATGTATTCTACGTATAGAGAGGACTAGACACGCTAGCAAGTTAAGCAAATGAAGGAAACAGAAGATCGTCATGAACAGATGCATACAAAGAGAAGTGATATCGACCACCTCTCCTTCTCTGAGGGATTGGTCGAACAACAAGTTCTCGTATATCTACCCGACGCTACTGGCTACATATATACAATATAAGTATCTTTTACAATATAATATCCTAATTAAAATTGAACGCATCAGGGTCCACATGGTATTCTCCGTCTTTAGCGATCACGTGGTCAAGAAAGAATGCCGCCCATTCCTCTTGAATTCCTCGCATACGATCTGGTGGTAGGAGTTCATCCCACATCCAAAATATCTAATTTGAAGAAGGGGGTCAATACATCTATATGAATAAATGAAACTGAACACAAATGATGGTAATAAAATAAAATTGTGAATAATTATTTACGCACTTCATATTATTTGTCGGAGTAGCCCCGCTCACAGGTCGTGTGGCGGCTGGACTCGCAAATGTAGTATCCATAGTAATTAGTCCCTTCTTCCTACCACAACCACTTTACAAGAAATAGAGGTCAATCAAACTGATAATCAGCAAGCATGCTAAATGGTATTGATGAAACTAGCGCTTGAATCACTAGGAGATGCGTGGAACATATATGCTACTATAGTATTTACATTGGGGTGTCTAAATTGCAGCTTCTTCGGCAGTCCCGGAGTTTTTGTGGTGAATTTATTCCAAACCCTACCAGACAAAGAAAACAATTACTTGATATCAGGAAATGAACAAATTGAAGTTGCCGATATGGTGTGATAATGATCGATTTAACTTACTTCTCTAGAATTTCAGTCATGTCCGCGTACTTCTTAGGATCTTTTCGTCTCGAGTCTAAGACGGTTACTAGTCCCTGCTCAAGCTTAATCTCTAGGAGAATGTAGTGGAACCTGCGCACGCATGCATAACTCAGCAATTACATTACTATAACCTCGACTAATAAGGGAAACCGAATATGCACAAGACAGAAAAACTCACTCGAATTCGTAAGGGAAGATTATTATATCTTTGTTTTGATTTCATATAAATGATTGTAGCAGCTTGGCCTCGGTATCTTTGGCCTGAAATTTAACCATATATGCATCTATGAGATTTGTGTTAATGAACCTAATATCACCGATTTGTCTTTTCTTCAATTCGGCGATCTTCAATCTACATAATATAGTAAGAATAATTAAAAATACATGCAATGAAAGAGTTGGCCTATATATAGAGACTTAATGACAGAAGTAGTACTATTTTCAGGCAGTAGCAAGTGATCATTAACTTATCGAGGGCCTTTAGATTGAAAAACTCGTAGAACTCCTCAAATGGAACATTTAACAGTTCAATTCCAATGAGGTCATGCTCCTATTTAACTCTCATCGTCAAAATATTCCTCCCCTCAGACTCTCTGCAGGTTTTCATATACCAATCATGGAATCTTCGCATCATCGTTGTTAGAGATTTTTCATCTTTGACGAGAGGCTTCCCGTACAGGTATCTGTTTTCGTCCACCTCCAAGAAATCAAAATGTGCATCAATCGGGCAGGTAATCTCCAAGATCGTTATAACCGGGCACCATCCCGCCCGGATGATTTGCAACGACGCTAGACACCTGGAGCGGGGGCAACGATTGGTTCGCTTGTTCGCCGAGCTGGGCAACTTTTTTCCCAACTCGTCGTTCTGCTAACCTTTGAGCACTGATAGTACTTCCCGACCGCTCCGCTTTGATAAATGACTTTGTAAGAATGCGCTCATAGTTGTCTTTCACCGGAGACTTTGGTGGTTTCGTCAGGGCAGCCAGAGTACGCTTCGCTTTTACCGGATATATCTTCTCCTCCGGAAGTGGATTTTTCTTTGCTTTGACCCCTTCAAAGAAGTTGGTCACTTCGGCTAGCACGATCTTCCTGTTTTCCTCCTGGCTCCTCTCGCATGGTAACTTCTCTGGAGTCTTCAGAGAAGGACCATATCTGTATTGCCTGCCTCTGGCTGTACTGCTAGACGCCAGAGCAGACGGAGCGGCTGCGGCTGTCTTTCCTTTCTTACGAGGCGGAGGAGAAGGACGACGCGCCGGAGCAGCCGGAGCGGCGGCGGGTCTCTTCCGTCCTTGTTGACGAGGCGGAGAAGGAGGAGGCAGCGGGCTGCTCGGGCGCGCCGGCGTAGGCGGAGAAGGAGGCGGAGTGCCGCCACAAGTCGGAGAAGGAGGCTGGGTGCCCTGATCACTCGCCAAAGGAGGCGGAGGAGGAGGAAGAGTGCCCTGACTCACCGGAGGAGGAGAAGGAGGCGGAGGCATCCAGTTCGGAAGGTTGATGAGCTCCTTCCGCCATAGGCATGGAGTGTTCAGAGAAGAAGCCAGGCGAATCTCCCCTTCACCCGTAGGGTGGTCAAGCTGGAGGTCCTCAAATCCGTCCGTTATTTGATCCACCATCACCCTAGCATATCCTTCTGGAATCGGCTGGCCGTGGTAGGTTGAGCCAGGTTCATTAGGTATAATAGAGCCAACAGCCGCCTTGACTTTCAATGTCATCCATCGCGTCATAAGGTGGCAAAGTTGAGACTCCGTGATAGCATCCACGGGGTAGCTAGCAGGAGCCGTGAAGACAGGCTCCAGCTGCTGAGTCTGCTTGGTGGAATCCATGCTACTTCTCCGCTGAGATGGCGGGGTAGCTTCAGGGGAAGCTTCGGTAGGTCGTTTGCTGCGATCTGCTTCTCGTTCCTCTAGCCCTTGTACCCTTTCGTGCAGTGCCTGCCGTTGGCTATGCTCCATTTTCTTCCTCCTCTCCTAGGTTTTGTAACCCCCTGCGTCCGGAAACCCAGCCTTCCACGGAAGGGAGCCTGGCGTGCCTTGTGTCCGTCCAGGGTGCTCAGGATTCCTGAGGGCCATTGTGAGCTCGTCGTTCTCTCTGTCTGGAACGAACGTCCCTTCCCGCGCTTTCTCGATATACTCCTGAAGCCTCCTAACAGGAATTCGCAGTTGCTCGTCCGTCCAAATGCACTTCCCTGATACAGGGTCCAAGGTTCCGCCAACCCCGAAGAACCATGTCCGGCAACGGTCTGGCCAGTTCAATGTCTCTGGTTCGACCCCTTTAGCAATCAGGTCATTCTCAGCCTTGTCTCACAAAGGTCGGGCTTTGAGGTAACCACCTGACCCCGTGCGATGGTGATGCTTCTTCTTTGCAGCATTAATCTTGTTTGTCGCTGACATCTTCTTACTCTTTTCAGATGTCTTGTGGGCAACAAATGCGGGCCATTGATCTCTGATCTTCTCAAACCGGCCGGTGAATTCTAGTGTAATTTCTTTGTCGACAAACGTTTTCAGCTCATTCTTCCACCTCCTGAATAGTTCTGCCATCTTCTTAAGAGCATGAGACTTGATCAATTGCTCTTTAATTGGCTTCTCCGGATCCTCCTCTGAAGGTAGGGTGAAATTTGCCTTAAGCATTGTCCAAAGATCTTCTTTCCGCATATCGGAGACATAAGACGTCGACAACTCAGGGTCTTCCTTCTTAGGCTTTAACCATTGCTGGATACTGATCCGGATCTTGTCCCTAACAAGAACCCCGCACTGAGCACGAAATGCATCCCTTGTCCGGATGGGTTCAATCGGCTTGCCATCGCGCGCGATTGATGTGATCTCAAACCTTTCAACCAAGCGCAACTTTTTCTTCGGGCCTCGTTTCTTTACCGAAGTTGAGCTCGATCCGGAGGGCTAGAGAAAAGAAGAAAGACGAGAATTAATTAATATGTGTAGATATGAAAACAATGAATGCATCAATTAACTAGTCAACACGGGCTTAACTAATATATATATATACCTGGCAGGACTCGGGTCGGTCACCGGAGCCGTCATCACGGTCTCCTTCTTGTACCTCCATTGGGGCACCGGAGCTATCATGAACATAGCCCTCTTCTTGTACCGGTGTTAATGGGTCACCGGAGCCATCATAATCATAGCCATCTTGACTACCCTGTCCTTCCTGACCATCGGTGTCGTTGAGAAACGACGCAACAGCATCACTTCCTTGTGCGATTATCTCCCCCAACATCGCTTCTGTTGCTTCATCTCAGGAGTTCTCCATAGTTTCTACAAATATTTACAACATGTAAATTATTATTCAAACATGATAGATGGATATATATTAGTGGCAAACGTAGAACTAGCTAGCTCATCACAATAAGGAATCATATTAGTGGCCTCGATGCTACTTCTCTAGGGTTTGGGGTGGCCTAGACAACGCTTCAAGGGTTTGGTGTGAAAAAACGCTTCAAGGATTTGGGGTGCCCTCGATGACAAAGCTCTTTTTACTTGGTAAATTTGGGTGGCCTCGAGAGAGTTTGTCGGGTAGGGGCGCGGCGGGAGGGGGTAGGAGACCAACACGTTTTTTCTCTAGGGTTTGGGTGTGCTCGAGAGTTTTGGTCGAGCGAGAGGGCCAAGGGAGGGTGCTCCTGTTGTATAAGTTATCACGGTCGAGAGGGGGTATATATATCGACCGCCCCTCATGTCAAAGTTATCCGGGAGGGGGTTATATCGACAATGACGCGACATACATATATAGGGGAAAATAATGTTATCGGGGAGCGGGTATATCGACCCCCCCCTCGTGTTGAAGTTCTCGGGAGGGGGTATATCGACAACGACATACCCAATAAAAAATAAGAAGACAAAAGAAGGAATAAAAAGAGGAGAAGAAGAAAGGAATAGAATAGAAGCAATCGAAGAAAAAAAAGAAGAAAAAAAAGGAGAAGAAGAAAGGAATAGAGGAGAAAGAATTACATCTTCTTTCTCCTCTTTTCCTTTCTTCTTCTCCTCTTCTTTTTCTTCTTTTTTCCTCTTCTTATTTATTTCTCCTCTTCTTCCTCTCCTCTTCTTTTATTTTCTTTTTTCCTATCTCGTGGTCTAAAATCGGTCTATACACGATAGAAAATTCTGAAAAAATTACATCTATGATCCCTCGATGTCCCCGCCTCTCTCATGATAAAAAAACTATGAATAAAAAAACATCATGTTCTATGAACAAAAAAATATCATATGTTTCATCCACATCCATTCATACATCATATATATATATATGTGATCATGTATGAAAAAACATCATATTCTATAAAAAATCATCATATATATATGAACAAAAACAATTATGATAACAAGCATATATATCATCATATATCATATATATGAAAAAAGAAGCATATACATATGAAAAAATAAGCATATATATAAATGAAAAAAAATGCTGCGTCGGCCGGACCAAGTGAGGAGGACAGCGACGGCGACGGCGTGGGCGACAGGGACGACGGGGGCGGGGTAGGGGGCGACGGCAACAGAGACGATGGGGGCGGGCCGGGGCGGCACGCGTCGGGGCAGGGGAGCGGGCGACGACGACGGCGGGGGCGACGGCGACGACAGGGGCGGGGTAGGGGGCGACGGCAATGGAGACGACGGGGGCGGGCCAGGGCGGCGCGGGTCGGGGCGGCGCGTGCTACGTCTTGAGCTAGCGTTGGTTTTCCCCGAAGAGGAGAGGGTGATGCAGCAAAGTGTAGCGTAAGTATTTCCCTCAGTTTTGACTTTTGAGAACCAAGGTATCAATCCAGTAGGAGGCTCCTCAAAAGTCCCACGCACCTACACAAACAAACTGAGAACTCGCAACCAACACAATAAAGGGATTGTCAATCCCTTCATGGTCACTTACGAAAGTGAGATCTAATAGAGATAGTATGATAAGATAAATATATTTTTGGTATTTTGTGATATAGATGCAGAAAAGTAAAGATGCAAATAAAAGTAGATTGAAAGCAAATATAATAAGAGATAGACCCGGGGGCCATAGGTTTCACTAGAGGCTTCTCTCGAGAGCATAAGTATTACGGTGCACTAGTAGAAAAGGGGGCATAGGTCCAGGCCGGGTAAGCCCTTTAGTCCCGGTTGAGTCCAGAACCGGGACAAATGGTGGCATTGGACCCAGTTCGTGAGCCCCGGGGGCCGGCCGGGCCACGTGGGCCATTGGTCCCGGTTCGTCTGGACCTTTTGGTCCTGGTTGTTGCGACGAACCGGGACCAATGGGCCTCGCTCCTGGCCCACCAACATTGGTCCCGGTTGGTGCCACGAACCGGGACCAAAGGCTGCCCTTTAGTCCCGGCTCATGCCACCAACCGGGACCAATGAGGTGCCTATATATACCCCCTCGCGTAAGAGCAGAGCATACTACTATGTTTTTTCTGGCAGCCGAGGGGGAGAGGGCTTGGTGGTGCTCTAGCTCACCTCCTATGCACACAAGGTGTTCGATGGAATGCCAGAGCCACACTACTTAAGCTTCCTCCTCTCCAAGCTCGACCTCCAAGCTCCATTTTCATCAATACTTGTCTAGGTTTAGCGGTCTGTCATGCTCCGTCCCCGTCTTCACCGCCGTCGATCACCCGAGCCGATCTCATCGCCGGCAACACCGTGGTGAGCCTCTTGTTCTTATCTTCTTTCTGAAAGAAAAATATTCTTACTTGTATGTTTAGATAGATACTTCTATTATTTACTTACTTTTATTATTGCATCTTATATAGTGCGATGGTTTTCGTATTCGCCCACGTCGGCCCTCGTCCTGTCTATGATTCGGATGTGGTATATATTATCTTTTCATAACTATTGGTTCATTTATTGTTTATGAAAATTATGCCGACCAACGTGACATAGATTTAATTTATTTAGGAGGTTGTTGAACCGGAAATTCCAACCGACCCTATTGTCGAGAGGTTAAATGTAGTTGAAGAATAAAACAATTTCTTGAAGGAAAAAATAAGAACAATTGAGGAGGAGAAGATGATATTGGAGTTGCATGTTGCGGATGTCGTCGATGATCACAAGGTCAAGATGGATGCAATGCACTTGAAGATTATAAAGATTAGAAAATATGTCATTCATACCGAGGCTTGGTATCATTATGACGTTGGATCAGTTGTTACCTTGGTTGCGATTATGATCGCATTTGTTTCGCATTGAAATGTTTTACATAGTTTCAATGTATGGTTTAATTAATTTAGATGCTCTGCAGAGCTTTATGTTGTTCTGTAATGATTTTTGCTTGAAGATGAGAACTATGTATGTACTTTGGTTTTAATGTGATGATGAACTTCTATTAATTTGGTCACTTAGTTATCTATTCATGATGTTCTGTAATGATTTTTGACACACTTAATTATATATAATGCACGCAGATGAACCGGCGATGGATGTACGGTAACAGACACACCTCCGAGTACATTAAGGGCGTGCATGATTTTCTCGAAGTGGCTAAGGCAAACAAGCAGAATGGTTTTATGTGTTGTCCATGCCCTATATGTAGGAATACGAAGTCTTACTCTGACCGGAAAATCCTTCACACCCACCTGCTTTACAAGGGTTTCATGCCACACTATAATGTTTGGACGAGGCACGGAGAAATAGGGGTTATGAGGGAAGACGGCGAACAAGAAGATTACGATGACAACTATGTGCCCCCTGAATACGGTGATGCTACTGAACATCAAGAGGAACCAGACGATGTGCACGATGATGCTGCAATGGGCGAAGCTGCTGAAGATCAAGAGGAACCAGACGATATGCCCGATGATGATGATCTCCGCCGGGTCATTGTCGATGCAAGGACACAATGCGAAAGTCAAAAGGAGAAGCTGAAGTTCGATAGCATGTTAGAGGATCACAAAAAAGGGTTGTACCCCAATTGCGAAGATGGCAACACAAAGCTCGGTACCGTACTGGAATTGCTGCAGTGGAAGGCAGAGAATGCTGTGCCAGACAAAGGATTTGAGAAGCTACTGAAAATATTGAAGAAGAAGCTTCCAAAGGATAACAAATTGCCCAACAGTACATACGCAGCAAAGAAGGTCGTATGCCCTCTAGGATTGGAGGTGCAGAAGATACATGCCTGCTCTAATGACTGCATCCTCTACCGCGATGCGTACAAGGATCTGAATGCATGCCCGGTATGAGGTGCATTACGGTATAAGATCAGACGAGATGACCCTGGTGATGTTGACGGCGACCCCCCAGGAAGAGGGTTCCTGCGAAGGTGATGTGGTATGCTCCTATAATACCACGGTTGAAACATTTGTTCAGAAACGGAGAGCATGCCAAGTTGATGCGATGGCACAGTGAGGACCGTAAGAAAGACGGGAAGTTGAGAGCACCCGCTGACGGGTCGCAGTGGAGAAAAATCGAGAGAAAGTCCTGGCTGAGTTTGCACCTGACCCAAGGAACGTATGGTTTTCTTTAAGCGCGGATGGCATTAATCCTTTCAGGGAGCAGAGCAGCAATCACAGCACCTAGCCCGTGACTCTATATATGATGCCAGTTCTCATCCAAGGCCCTAAGCAACCCGGCAACGACATTGATGTGTACCTAAGGCCATTAGTTGAAGAACTTTTACAGCTGTGGAATGGAAACAGTGTACCTACGTGGGATGAGAACAAACATGAGGAATTTGACATAAAGGCATTGCTATTCATGACCATCAATGATTGGCCCGCTCTCAGTAACCTTTCAGGACAGACAAACAAGGGATACCACGCATGCACGCACTGTTTACTTGACACCGAAAGTATATACCTGGGAAGCTGCAGGAAGAATGTGTACCTGGGCCATCGTCGATTTCTTCCGACCAACCATCAATGTCGAAACAAAGGCAAGCATTTCAAAGGCGAGGCTGATCACCGAAAGAAGCCCGCCATGCGTACCGGTGATCACTTAGTTGCTATGGTCAATGATTTACACGTAAACTTTGGAAAGGGTCCCGGCGCACTAGCTGTTCAGAATGACGCTGGGGGACACGCACCCATGTGGAAGAAGAAATCTATATTTTTGGACCTACCCTACTGGAAAGACCTAGAGGTGTGCTCTTCAATTGACGTGATGCACGTGATGAAGAACCTTTGCGTGAACCTGCTAGGCTTCTTGGGCGTGTATGGAAAGACAAAAGATACAACTGAGGCACGGGAGGACCTACAATGTTTGCACGAAAAAGACGGCATGCCTCCAAAGCAGTATGAAGGTCCTGCCAGCTATGCTCTTACCAAATAAGAGAAGGAAATCTTCTTTGAATGCCTGCTTAGTATGAAGGTTCCGACTAGCTTCTCGTCAAATATAAAGGGAATAATAAATATGCCAGAGAAAAAGTTCCAGAACCTAAAGTCTCATGACTGCCATGTGATTATGATGCAACTGCTTCCGGTTGCATTGAGGGTGCTTCTACCGGAAAACATACGATTAGCCATTGTGAAGCTATGTGCATTCCTCAATGCAATCTCTAAGAAGGTGATTGATCCATAAATCATACCAAGGCTAAGTAGTGATGTGGTGCAATGTCTTGTCAGTTTCGAGTTGGTGTTCCCACCATCCTTCTTCAATATCATGACGCACGTCCTAGTTCATCTAGTCGACGAGATTGTCATTCTGGGCCCTGTATTTCTACACAATATGTACCCCTTTGAGAGGTTCATGGGAGTCCTAAAGAAATATGTTCGTAACCGTGCTAAGCCAGAAGGAAGCATCTCCATGGGCCATCAAACAGAGGATGTCATCGGATTTTGTGTTGACTTCATTCCTGGCCTTAAGAAGATAAGTCTCCCTAAATCACGGTATGAGGGGAGACTGACTGGAAAAGGCACGCTTGGAAGGGACTCAATAATATGCAGGGACGGATATTCTTGGTCTCAAGCACACTACACAGTTCTACAGAACTCTACCTTGGTGACCCCGTATGTCGATGAACACAAGAACAGTCTGCGCTCCAAACACCCGGAGCAGTGCGACGACTGGATTACATGTGAACACATCAAGACTTTCAGCAGTTGGTTGGAAACACGTCTCAGAGGTGACAACACTGCTTGTGATGAGTTGTACTTGTTGTCCAGGGGACCATCCTCGACTGCTACGATTTGGAAAGGATACGAGATAAATGGGAATACATTTTACACGATTGACCAAGATCAAAAGAGCTCGAACCAAAACAGCGGTGTCCGCTTTGATGCAACAGGGGAAAGGACACGTATTATGGTTACATAGTGGACAAATGGGAACTTGACTACGGACATGATTTTAAGTTTCCTTTGTTTAAGTGCAAATGGGTCAATCTGTCAGGAGGCTGGGTACAGGTAGACCCACAGTACGGAATGACAACAGTGGATCTGAAAAATCTTGGGTACACCGACGAACCGTTCGTCCTAGCCAATGATGTGGCACAGGTTATCTATGTGAAGGACATGTCTACCAGACTGAGAAAAAGAAAAGATAAGGAAGCGAATACATCATACGATGAGCCAAAGAGCCACATAGTTCTTTCAGGAAAAAGGGACATCGTGGGAGTGGAGGGCAAGACAGACATGTCTGAAGATTATGAAAAGTTTCATGAAATTCCTCTCTTCAAAGTCAAGGCTGACCCCAGCATCCTGATAAATGATGAAGATTATCCATGGTTACGGCGCAATAAGCAAATGACACAAGCGAAGAAAAAGTGAAGACTTTCTCCCGCAACTATTATGATGATACCATGCCAACTTTGTAATAGACGAGTATGATACCATTGTCCGTTTTGTACATGCACATGCTATGTGGGTGAAATTATGATACCATGCCAACTTTCAACTTTTTCAGAGTTCATTTGAAATGCTTTAATGTCTTATGGTTCGGCCCTCGTAATACCATTAATCCCGGTTCGCTCCTTGTCAACTATGTTCTCACCAAGAACACTCTCAAGAGGGCAGCCACGTGGGCCATTGGTCCCGGTTCGTCTGGACCTTTTTTCTCTATAGGCGCATCTATGTTCATTTTTTTAGTAAAGTTAATCACAAACTTGTGATTCACACAAATTTCAAAGAATTCAAATTTTAACTATTCAAATTTGAAAACTAATGGCACTAACAGAAATTTTATAATTTTTCTAAAACTAAAAGCAAAAAGAATTAAAAAATAAAGCAAAAAACAAAACAAAATAAATAATGCAAAAAACAAAACAAAAAAACTAAAAAAACTAAAAAAAACATCCACCTATTGGGCTACCACGGCCTTAATACGACTAGAAACCCAACCTGGGCCAGGATTCAGGCCCGCAGAAGGCCCAATAGGCCCACATCAGCATAGTGTCAGATTAGGCCTGAAAGCCTGCAGTTGAGAGGGGCTCGAGAGGGTGGGCGTAGCAGCGCTTATAAACCACTCTCGAGCCCTCTTAACTAGTGAGGTGGGACTAAACTTTGGCCGTGATGCGGGTAGCACAGGGGCCTTTGGTTCTGGTTGGCGGCACCAACCGGGACTAAAGGGGGGCATTGGAACCGGTTCGTGGCACCAACCGGGA
>NC_041390.1:430620-439871 GCF_002162155.2 Triticum dicoccoides | reverse complement strand
CGCGGCCGCCGCGCGCCGCCCGGTCCTGCGCGGCCGCCGCGCCGCCCCCTGCCCTGCGTATATATGTTTGTGTATATGTGTTTGTATGTGTATATATGTGTGCATGTTCATAGTATTTTTTTAAAGTGTATTTTTTTGTTCATTGCATTTTTTCATATATATAATGTATATATGTATGTGGTAGCTATATGATGAATGGATGTGGCTATCTATGTATGCATATAGTGTTCATAGCATTTTTTTTGTTTATATATGTTTTCTAATATATGTATTAATTTTTTATTTAGGTTGTTAGTAGATATCGATTTTAGGATAGTGCATTTTAGGTTAGTGTAGAGGAAAAAGTAAAATAAGGAAAAGGAAGAAAAGAAGAAGGAAGAAGAAGAAGAAAAAGAAGGAGAGGAAAAAGGAAAATAAGAAAAGGAAGAAAGGAGAAAAAGAGGAGAGGAAGAAGAGGAGAAATAAATAAGAAGAGGAAAAAAGAAGAAACAGAAGAGGAGAAGAAGAAAGGAATAGAGGAGAAGAAGAAAAAATAGAATATTTTCTATTTTTGCTTCTTCTCCTCGATTCCTTTCTTCTTCTCCTCTTTTTTTTCTTATTTTTTTTCTTCGATCTTCTCCTCTGTCGTCGTCGATATACCCCCCTCGGCCCTCTCGCTCGACCAAAACTCTCAAGGACACCCAAACCCTAGAGAAAAAACGATGTTGGTCTCCTACCGCCTCCCGCTGCGCCCCTACCCGACAAACTCTCTTGAGGCCACCCAAATTTACCAAGTTAAAAGAGCGTTGTCGTCGAGGCCACCCCAAACCCTTGAAGCGTTGTGTCGAGGCCACCCAAAACCCTTGAAGCGTTGTCTAGGCCACCCCAAACCCTAGAGAAGCAGCGTCGAGGCCACTAACATGATTCCTTATTGTGATTCGCTAGCTAGTTCTACGTTTGCCACTAATATATATCCATCTGTACCATGTATGAATAATAATTTACATGTTGTAAATATTTGCAGAAACTATGGAGCACTCCCGAGACGAAGCAACAGAAGCGATGTTGGGGGAGATAATCGCAGAAGGAAGTGATGTCGTTGCGTCATTTTTCAACAACACCGTTGGTCAGGAAGGACTGGGTGAAGAAGAGGGCTATGTTCATGATGGCTCCAGCCCATTAATGCCAGTACAAGAAGAGGGCTATGTTCATGATGGCTCCGGTGACCCAATGGAGGTATAAGAAGGAGACCGTGTTGACTGCTCCGGTAACCGAACCGAGTCCAGCCAGGTATATATATATATATTAGTTAAGCCCGTGCTGACTAGTAAATTAATGCATTCAATGTTTTGGTATATGTACATATTAATTAACTCTCATCTTTCTTCCTTTTTCTAGCCCTCTGGATCGAGCACAACTTCGGTAAGGAGACGAGGCCCGAAGAAAAAGTTGAGCTCGGATGAAAAGTTTGAGATCACAGCAATCGCGCGCGACGGCGAACCGATTGAACCCATCCGGACAAAGAACGCATTTTCTACTCAGTGCGGGGTTCTTGCTATTGACAAGATCCCGATCAGCATCCACCAATGGTATAAGCCTATGTAGGAAGACCCTCAGGTGTCTTATGTCAATGATATGCAGAAAGATGATCTTTGGACTGAGCTGAAGGAAAATTTCACCCTACCGCCAGAGGAGGATCCGAAGAAGCCAGTTAAAGAGCAATTAATCAAGTCTTGTGCTCTTAAGAAGATGGCAGGCCTATTCAGGAGGTGGAGGAAAGAGCTGAAAAAGTTTGTCGACAAAGAAGAGACACCAGAATTCATCAGCAAATATGAGAAGATCATAGATCACTGACCCGCATTTGTGGCCTACACGACATCGTAAAAGAGTAAGAAGATGTCGGCGACAAACAAGAAAAATGCTGCAAAGAAGAAGTTTCACCATCGCACGGGGTCAGGTGGCTACCTCAAAGCCCGGCCTAAGTGGTCCAAGGCTGAGAATGATCTGCTTGATAAAGGGATCGAACCGGAGACAATGAGATGGCCAGACCGTTGCCGGACATGGTTCTTCGGGGCTGGCGGAACCTTGGACCCTGTATCAGGGAAGTGCCATTGGACGGACGAGCAACTGAAAACACTAGTCACAAGGCTTCGGCAGTATATTGATGCAGCGCAGCAAGGGACGTTCGTTCCAGATAGGGAGAAGGACGAGCTCACAATGGCCCTCGGGAATCCTGAGCACCCTGGACGGACACGAGGCACGCCAGGCTCCATTCTGTGGAAGGTTGGTTTTCCAGACGCAGGGGGTTACAAAACCCACGAGAGGAGGAAGAAACTGGAGCAAAGCTAACTGCAGGCACTGCACGAAAGGGTAATGGGGCTAGAGAAACAAGAAGCAGATCGCAACAAACGACCTGCCGAAGCTTCCCCCAAAGCTACCCCATGGCTTCCACCAAGCTGCGTGGCTTCCACCAAGCTGCTTCAGCCGGAGCATGTCTTGACGGCTCCTGCCAGCTATCCCATGGATGCTATCACGGAGGCTCAAAATTGCCACCTTATGACGCGATGGATGAATTTGAAGGTCAAGGCGGCTGTTGGCTCTGTTTATCCTACTGAACACAGCGCAACTTTTCACTGCCGGCCGATTCCAGAAGGTTATGCTAGGGTGATCGTGGATGAAATAACAGAGGGATTTGAGGACCTCCAGCTTGACTACCCTACCGGTGAAGGGGAGACTAGGCTGGGTTCTGCTCTGAAGACTCCATGCCTATGGCGGAACGAGCTCATCATCCTTCCGAACTGGACGCCTACGCCTCCTCCTCCTCCTCCTGCGGCGAGTCAGGGCACTCCGCCTCCTCCACCGCCTCCTCCTCCGGTGAGTGACGATCAGGGCACGGGGCCTCCTTCTCTGGCGCGTGGCGGCACTCCACCTCCTTCTCCCCCTACGCCGGCGCGCCCGAGCAGCCAGCAGCCTCCTCCTTCTCTGGTGCGTGGTGGCACTCCGCCTCCTTCTCTGCCTGCGCCGGCGTGCCCGAGCTGCCAGCAGCCTCCTCCTTCTCTGGTGTGTGGTGGCACTCCGCCTCCTTCTCCGCCTGCGCCGGCGTGCCCGAGCAGCCAGCAGCCTCCTCCTTCTCCGCCTGCACCGGCGTGCCCGAGCAGCCAGCAGCCTCCTCCTTCTCCAGCGCGTGGTGGCCGTCCGCCTCCTTCTCCGTCTGCGCCGGCGCGCCAGAGCAGCCAGCAGCCTCCTCCTTCTCTGCCTCGCCAGCAAGGGCGAAAGAGACCCGCCGCCGCCCCGGCTGCTCCGGCGCGTCGTAGTACTTCTCCTCCGTCTTGTAAGCAAGCACGAAAGAAGACAGGCGCCGCAGCCGCTCCGTCTGCTCTGCTGTCTAGCAGTACAGCCAGCAGAGGCGGGAGGCAATATAGATACGGTCCTTCTCTCAAGCCTCTAGAGAAGTTACCATACGAGAGAACCAAGGAGGAAAACGCGAAGATCGTGCAGGCCGAAGTGGATGACTTCTTTGCCGGGTTGAAAGCAAAGAGACAACCACCTCCAGAGGAGAAGGTTGATCCGGTGAAAGCAAAGCGCACTATCGATGCCCTGAGGAAACCACCAAAGTCTCCACCGAGAACCAACTATGAGCGCATTACTGAACAGACATATCTGGAAGCGGAGCGGTCGGGAAGTACTGTCAGTGATAAAAGGTTAAAAGAACGATCAGCTAGGAAAAAAATTGCCCAGCTCGGTGAACAAGCAAAGCAATTGTGCCCCCCGCTCAATTTGTCTAGCAGCGACATCGCCGCTAATGCTCCGGGGACGGTGGCCTGTTTTGGCAATCTTACTGATTTCTTGGAGGTGGACGAACACAAATACGAGTACAGGAAGCCTCTCGTCAAAGATGAAAAATCTCTAACAACTATGATGCGAAGATTCCATAATTGGTACATGAAAACCTGCAGAGAGTCTGGCGGGACGAATGCTTTGTATCTGAATATTAAAGAGGAGCACGACCTCATTGGAACTGATCTCTTGACTGTTCCATTTGAGGAGTTCTTCGAGTTCTTCAATCAAAAGGCCCTCGATAAATTAACGGTCTTTTGCTACTGTCTGTAAGTACTATTTCTGTCATTAAGTCTCTATATGTAGCTCGGCTCTTTCATTGCATGTATTTATAATTAGTTATCCTCACTATATTATGCAGATTGAAGATCGTCGAGTGCAAAAAACAAGAAATGTATGATATTGGGTTCATTAACACAAATATCATAGATGAAATTCAGGTTACAAAGCACGCCGAAGAGGCCGAGGCCAACTTGCTACAATCGTTGATCAAAAATCAAACCAAAGATTTAATACTCTTTCCTTACAACTTCCAGTGAGTGTTACTGTCGTGTGCATATTCGGGTTCCCTTATTACTCGAGCGAGGTTATAGTAATGTAATTGATGAGTTATGCATGCGTGCGCAGATTCCACTACGTTCTTCTAGAGATTAAGATTGAGCGGGGAGTAGTAAACGTCTTAGATTCGAGACAAAAAGATCTCGAAACCTATGCGTGCATGACTAATTTTCTCAAAAAGAAAGTTCAATCAATCATTATCGCACCATATCGGTAACTTTTTGTTCATTTCCTGATATGTCAAGTAATAATAATCATTTTCTTTGTCTTGCAGGGTTTGGAAACAGTTCACCGCAGATGTTCCGGGACTGCCGAAGGAGCTGCGATATACATACCCGAAAGTAAGTACTACTAGCTAGCAAGTTGCGCGCATCTCCCGTTGATTCTATAGCTATACTTTCATCAATGCCATTTATAATGCTTCATTATCAGTTTGATTGACCTCTATTTCTCGTGAAGTGCTTGTGGCAGGAACAAGGGAATGATTTATGTGGATACTACGTGTGCGAGTTCATCTAGAACGCGACTTTGAAAAATATTCTAAAAGACAATATGAAGTGCGTAAGCAATAATATTCACAATTTAATTTTATTACACCATCATTTCTGTTGAGTTTCATTCATATATGTATTAACCCCCTTCTTCAAATTAGACGTGGCAGATGCGGGATGAACTCCTAGAACAAGATCGCATGAAAGCAATTCAAGAGGAATTGGCGGGATTCTTTCTTGACCACGTCATCAATAAAGCCGGAGAATATCATGTGCAAATTGATTTCAATTGCTAGGGGATTGTAAGAGATCTTACATATTGTATATGTATGTAGCCAGTAGCGTCGGATAGATAATACGAAAACTTGTTGTTCGACCAACCTCTCGGAGAAGGAGAGGTCGATCGATCACTTCTCTCGGTATGCATGACGAATTTCTGTACTTAATGGTTCCCTTCATTTTCTTACTAGCTAGCGTGTCGAGGGCCTCTCTATGTACAGTACGTAGCGTCAACCAAGCACGGACATAAGAGAGGACACTTCTCTCTATTAATTAGCAAGCTAAGACAATATATGAAACACCTAAATTAACCCCCCAAAACCCCCAACCCCCCCCCCCTTTAAAAAAACAAAAACCACGACCACTGAAATGCTGACGCATGGATGCCTTTTGGTCCCGGTTGGTGCCACCAACCGGGAACCAAAAGCCCTCCTGCCTGGGCTCGGCGCACCGGCCACGTGGAGGCACATCTGTCCCGGTTCATGTTACAACCGGGACTAAAGGGGGAGGCATTAGTAACGACCCTTTAGTCCCGGTTCAAGAACCGGGACTAAAGGCCCTTACGAACCGGGACAAATGCACCCTTTTCTACTAGTGGTGGGTGAACGAATTACTGTTGAGCAATTGATAGAAAAGCGAATAATTATGATGTTATTTAGGCATGATTATGTATATAGGCATCACGTCCTTAACTAGTAGACCGACTCTTGCCTGCATCTACTACTATTACTCCACACATCGACAGACTCCTTCCTGCATCTAGAGTATTAAGTTCATAAGAACAGAGTAACGTCTTGAGCAAGATGAGACAGGGGGGCGCGCCCTACAGGGGGGGACACAAAACTCAACAGGAAATCTTATAAGCTCAGTTAGTGAAAGAAAACAAAACCACCACGTAAGGTACTGAAATGAACTCATTCTTTATTTATTTTGGTGTTAAACCTACTGTATTCCAACTTCCTTATGGTTTATAAACTAATTTATTAGTCATAGATGCATTGAAATAAGCAAACAACACACGAAAAACAGAATATGTCAAAAATAGAACAGTCTGTAGCAATCTGTAACTAACGCAAACTTATGAAACTCTAAAAATCCTACAAAAATAGGAAGTACTGGGAAATTTGTCTATTGATCAGCAACAAAACGAATCAATGCAAAAGCACGTTCCTGTGATTTATTGATTTTTTTCTCGTGAGCGCAAAGTTTCTGTTCTTCAGCAGAATCAAATCAACTATCATCATAGCTTATCCTATAGGTTCTACTTGGCACAAACACTAAAAAAAGATAAAAACACATCTAAACAAAGAGTAGATGAAAGATTTATTACTAAACAGGAGCAAAAACAAAAAATATAAAGAGAAATTGGGTTGCCTCCCAACTAGCGCTAACGTTTAACGCCCCTAGCTAGGCATAAAAGCAAGGATAGATCTAACTAGTGCAATAATAATAAGATAGATCTTGAACACTCATCTCATATTCTCTACGTTCGGCAGCAAGTTTTCTTTGAGGCAAGCAAAACTAATCAAAAGAGCTAAATTTGGTGGGACAAAGGTCCCCAAGATCAGTCACAGGAGGAATGGGTTCCTCCTTCGGCCCTTCATAATGCACAACTATTTCATCACTAAAAGCATTCTTTTGGCAAAATCTTGTGAGCCTATACTCAAGAGAGTATCCTAGCTCATTGTTTCGAAGAGCAAAATCATTATTAAGTTTGTTAATGCAATCAATCAACACTTTGGTAGGAACCTTTTTTCTAAGGTTTTCATTAAAAGCGACATAGTCAGAAGATTGAAAATGTCTAAATTCCTCTTGATCATAGAGGATCGCTTCTATGGGAGGATGACCGACGTCCACCCTATAGTGCGCAAAGATTTGTTTGGCCTCTCTTATGATAAATCTAAACTCATGAGCCAAAAAGATAGTAACAGCACGCTTAACAGAAGAATGCTCAATATTAGAAAATTCTAGGAAAATTCTTTGTATGCAAAGATGCATATGCATAAATTGCCTTTCAAGTTCAACTACAAGCATAGCGATAGCATCCGCAAGACTACTAGTTCTATGAAGAATAGAACCACCCATGGAAGGTAAATCACCGGCACAAGTAAAGAAATCTTGAATAACACCTTTGTCAATAATGTTACCACTGCCGATTCGAAACTTTTTAGTAGCAAGATAGGGGGTTCATCGGCCGGAGCCTCGGGATTTTCCATGTTGTCATTATTGTCCATATCGATGATAATCTCCCCAGTTTCAGACATAGCGGCAAACAAAAAGCAAGGCGGAAGAAAGCGAGTGAAAAAGAGGAGAGGAGATTGGGAAAGAGAAGGCGCATAAAATGGCAAGGGTGAACTGGGGGGAGAGGAAAACGAGAGGCAAATAATGTAAATGCGAGGGAGATGGGTTTGTGACCGGTACTTGGTATGTCTTGACTTGAGCGAAGACCTCCCTGGCAACGGCGCCAGAAATCCTTCTTGCTACGTCTTGAGCTAGCGTTGGTTTTCCCCGAAGAGGAGAGGGTGATGCAGCAAAGTGTAGCGTAAGTATTTCCCTCAGTTTTGAGAACCAAGGTATCAATCCAGTAGGAGGCTCCTCAAAAGTCCCACGCACCTACACAAACAAACTGAGAACTCGCAACCAACGCAATAAAGGGGTTGTCAATCCCTTCACGGTCACTTACGAAAGTGAGATCTGATAGAGACAGTATGATAAGATAAATATATTTTTGGTATTGTGTGATATAGATGCGGAAAAGTAAAGATGCAAATAAAAGTAGATTGAAAGCAAATATAATAAGAGATAGACCCGGGGGCCATAGGTTTCACTAGAGGCTTCTCTCGAGAGCATAAGTATTTCGGTGGGTCAAGAAATTACTGTTGAGCAATTGATAGAAAACCGAATAATTATGACGTTATCTAGGCATGATCATGTATATAGGCATCACGTCCATAACAAGTAGACCGACTCCTGCCTGCATCTACTACTATTACTGCACACATCGACCGACTCCTGCCTGCATCTACTACTATTACTCCACACATCGACCGACTCCTGCCTGCATCTAGAGTATTAAGTTCATAAGAACAGAGTAACGCCTTAAGCAAGATGACATGATGTAGAGGGATAAACACATGCAATATGATATAAACCCCATCTTGTTATCCTCAATGGCAACAATACAATACGTGTCTTGCAACCCTTTCTGTCACCAGGTAAGATCACCGCAAGATTGAACCCAAATCTAAACACTTCTCCCATGGCAAGAAAGATCAATCTAGTAGGACAAACCAAACTGATAATTCGAAGAGACTTGTAAAGATAACTCAATCATACATAAAAGAATTCAGAGAAGATTCCAATATTATTCATAGATAAACTTGATCATAAACCCACAATTCATCGGATCTCGACAAACACACAGCAAAAAGAGATTACATCGAATAGATCTCCACAAGAGAGGGGGAGAACATTGTATTGAGATCCAAAAAGAGAGAAGAATCCATCTAGCTAATAAATCTGGACCCATAGGTCTGTGGTAAACTAATCACAACTCATTGGAGAGGCAATGGTGTTGATGTAGAAGCCCTCCGTGGTCGATCCCCCTCCGGCAGATTGCCGGCGAAGGCTGCAAGATGGGATCTCGCGGATACAGGAGGTTACAGTGGTGGAAATTGTGTTTCGTGGTGCTCCTGGATGTTTTCGGGGTCCGTGAACATATATAAGAGGAAGAAGTACATCGGTGGATGCCCGAGGGGCCCACGAGACAGGGGGCGCACCCTACAGGGGGCGGGCCTCCTATCTCGTGGGGCCCTCAGAGCTTTCTTGACTTGCACTCCAGGCTCTTCGGATCAGATTTCACTAGTAGAAAAGGGGGCATTTGTCCCTGTTCGTAAGGGCCTTTAGTCCAGGTTCTTGAACCGGGACTAAAGGGTCGTTACTAATGCCTCCCCCCTTTAGTCCTGGTTCTAACACAAAGCGGGAAAGATGTGCCTCCACGTGGCCGGTGCACCGAGCCCAGGCAGGAGGGCCTTTGGTCCCGGTTGGTGGCACCAACCGGGACCAAAAGGCATCCACGCGTCAGCATTTCAGTGGCTGTGGTTTTTG
>NC_041390.1:416633-430169 GCF_002162155.2 Triticum dicoccoides | reverse complement strand
TAGCTAATTAATAGAGAGAAGTGTCCTCTCTTATGTCCGTGCTTGGCAACGCTACATATTGTACATAGAGAGGCCCTCGACACGCTAGCTAGCAAGAAAATGAAGGGAACCATTAAGTACAGAAATTCGTCATGCATACCGAGAGAAGTGATCGATCGACCTCTCATTCTCCGAGAGATTGGTCGAACAACAAGTTTTCGTATTATCTATCCGACGATACTGGCTACATACATATACAATATGTAAAATCTCTTACAATCCCCTAGCAAATGAAATCAATTTCCACATGATATTCTACGGCTTTATTGATGACGTGGTCAAGAAAGAATCCCGCCAATTCCTCTTGAATTGCTTTCATGCGATCTTTTTCTAGGAGTTCATCCCGCATCTGCCACGTCTAATTTGAAGAAGGGGGTTAATACATATATGAATGAAACTCAACAGAAATGATGGTGTAATAAAATTAAATTGTGAATATTATTGCTTAAGCACTTCATATTGTCTTTCAAAGTAGCCCCGCTTATTTTTGAAAGTCGCGTTGTAGATGAACTCGCACACGTAGTATCCACAGAAATCATTCCCTTGTTCCTACCACAAGCACTTTACGAGAAATAGAGGTCAATCAAACTGATAATGAAGCATTATAAATGGCATTGATGAAAGTACAGCTATAGAATCAACGAGAGATGCGCGCAACTAGCTAGCTAGTAGTACTTACTTTCGGGTATGTATATCGCAGCTCCTTCGGCAGTCCCGGAACTTCTGCGGTGAACTGTTTCCAAACCCTGCAAGACAAATAAAATAATTATTATTACTTGAGATATCAGGAAATAAACAAAAAGTTGCCGATATGGTGCGATAATGATCGATTGAACTTACTTGTTGAGCAAATTAGTCATGTCTGCATAGGTTTCGGGATCTTTTCATCTCGAGTCTAAGACGTTTACTACTCCCCGCTCAAGCTTAATCTCCAGAAGAACATAGTGGAATCTGCGCACACATGCATAACTCATCAATTACATTACTATAACCTCGCTCGAGTAATAAGGGAAACCGAATATGCACACGACAGTAACACTCACTGGAAGTTGTAAGGAAAGAGTATTAAATCTTTGTTTTGATTTTTGATCAACGATTGTAGCAAGCTGGCCTCGGCCTCTTCGGCATGCTTTTTAACTAGAAATTCATCTATGATATTTGTGTTAATGAACCCAATATCATATATTTCTTCTTTTTTACACTTGATGATCTTCAATCTGCATAATATAGTGAGGATAATTAATTATAAATACATGCAATGAAAGAGCCGAGAAATAGTACATACAGACAGTAGCTAAAGACCGTTAGTTTATCGAGGGCCTTTTGATTGAAGAACTCGAAGAACTCCTCAAACGGAACAGTCAACAGATCAGTTCCAACAAGGTCACTGCAAGAAATATGTCAACTTGTGACCACCACTATTGGTCTCTGAAAGGTCATGGTTTTTCATTTGCGACCTTTTAGTGACCAAAAACAGAAGGTCATGACTATAGCGACCTTTCTTCTGGAATGGTCGAAGACGTTTATGACCAAAATATGTCCACTGTGGCGTTTTGGTCACTAGCAACCTCCCCAGGCCACGTAGGCATCCAGCGTGGCAAGCTGATGTGGCACAAGATTCAGCCCTGTCCAATTCGGTTTTCTACATGCGCCTAGCCAATTAATTCAGCCCATTAGTATATTTATTTTTTTAATTTTCTTCAGCTACATGGGCCAAGCCCAACTGGTCAGCCCATAAATTTTTATGCACGTTTGGCCTTTCAAGAATATATATACAATTTTGTGCAACCCATTTCTGGTTTACATGCGACCTTTTTATACATTCAAATATTAATTCAATCCTGGAGTTGGTCTAGTACTCTTTTCAGCCCATTCACATATTCATACATATGATCCACCTTTTCGACAAATTTTGCAAATAATTTCATATTTCAGCACTAAATATGTTTACATCACAGGCCATAAAGCCCTACAAAATAGTATCACTTGTTCCTATACAAAACTATCGAATGATACATACAACAAAACAGAATACAGAAAATTTAGTTCAACAAAAATAGGTTTTCTTCCTCTTCCATCTTCCAGAACACACAACACCTGTGAAAATAAAGATGCCACAACAAAAATGGAAGGATCAGCCACTAGAAGCATATTGAATACAAGGGAATAATCAAACTAAAGAAATGAATGGTACGCACTGTGAAAAATTTGAGAGCACGGATATTTTTTATATTACCATAACAAACAGAAATGTAATATGATTGCACAAGACACATGTCATGTAATATTCAAAATCCAGGCATGTCAAATTTTAAGCACCAGCAGAACAGATCTAATAAACCAGACCATAATCAGCATGCATCAAGATTTATGGTTCTAGCAAAATAGTAAGGATACGGAGATACACGCATCAATCATACCAGCTACTACAATAAGAGGATCAGATGCTCCAGGAACTATAGGGAGAATGCACCCCGGCAGTCGTGCAGTAGCTAGGGATTGAGGAGGATGAGCTTGCTCCCATTGTACCTGGATGGTAGACAAGAAAACAAGTTATGGCAGCAGAAGCATCATGCTGTATCCATTGTACCAGGGTCATATTTAGGTACACAATTAGCTAGTATTTCGATAAAAAGTACTCAGTAGCTACAATGTATAGGTTACACGTATGAATGAAAGATTCAGTAAAGGCATGTTGATAAAACAGTGAAAACAATGGTATCCGGTATACCGCCATGCATGAGCACTTTTTAATATTTATATTCATCATCACAGCAACCTATAACCACCTATGCTCATTGTTACAAATCTATGCATAGTTACAAAAAATAAACCTATGTATTTGAAACCAGAATAGATTTCTCACTCAAATCTGAATTCATTGGTTTCTCCTCCAAACTATTGAAAACTCAGGCCTCTAATTCGCTAGTTTCTTGGGCAACAAAAATCATTGCAAATTTGCAATGCAGCATAGATAAACCAAATGTAACATCAAAAACAACAAGGTAGAATCATCTAGACCACATGTTTACCAGCAAAAAAATCTAGAACACATGTTCAACCGAAATGCAGAGAACGATTTGAAATCAAGTGCAAGAATTACAGTAGCACGTACAACTAGCATGTTACGGTTTGTGGGTGATGGGGAAAATGCATGTGAAGTGCATAAATCATGGACTGGAATCAGGTGACATGCGCTACGGTGACATGCACGGTGACATGCGACCCAAATTCAAATTTAAACATTGCGAAAAAATCTGAAAAAATCATGCATGTTCACAGCACATACTAAGATAGCCCCTAAAAAATTTAGATCAAAATTCGAAACATACATCGAGAAACAAAAAACAGACAGGAATAGAGCATGTCAACTACTGTAAAGCACAATCACTAGCATGGTGGTGAGAGCAGTTCCAGACACCAACCATTCTTCTTGCAGGTGCTGGACGCCCCCGCATTATAGCGTGAGTGGAGGTAGCATGCAATCTGCACCAACAAAGCACCAAAAACAACGTCAATCCCCTGTGTCACAGTCTCACAGACAGCCAAACCA
The DNA here is from genome assembly GCF_002162155.2 of Triticum dicoccoides. Taxonomy (NCBI): domain Eukaryota; kingdom Viridiplantae; phylum Streptophyta; class Magnoliopsida; order Poales; family Poaceae; genus Triticum; species Triticum dicoccoides. The sequence goes on along the minus strand of NC_041390.1, from coordinate 426,577 downwards.
TCTTAATCCTAAAAACAAAAAAGGCATCAGCACCACCGAGGAGGAGGACGCACCGAGAATAGACACTGCAAGAATAGCATACTTCTATGCTGAGTCTAACAGAACAAGGTTCTACAAATAACTAGGACTAAACAGACTACTGTAGTATCAATTAACTCGCACATGATTAAAAAAACTCAACATGTTCTTCAGTGGGTAATATACTTCTGATACGAAATCATCTTAATGTGCTGCCGTGTACGTATAGCAAAGAATGACAGAGCAACAGAGAACCAAATTAAATAGATGCACTATGTTGCATGATACCAGTGGTGAGGGCAGCATTTGGGCAACGTCAAAATTCTTTTCCATCGATACATAAAGCTGAAAAATCCTCCCATATCACGTGCTCTAGATTTCGAGGTGAACAATGGAAATCTCTGTGGAATTGGACGGTCCTAAGTCCCCGCTTGCCATATCTCCCAATATAACAAGATCCGGTAGTTCCAACAGAAACATTTCACACTTGAAAGATGCAAGGGTTCCGAAGATCAATAGACTGGAACAGACCCTCCCGGGAACCATGGCAAGAGCAAGATCTCTGGTTCCTAGGAAAGAAGGGATCGAGGGCTTCTTACCGTAGCGCGCCCAGAGCTAAGGCTCGACACCGGAGCACTCGCGGATGAGGACGGGGAGGGTGGGGTTGCGGGTCTTGATGTCACCGTAGTTCTTCTTCACGAACTCCCTGCGAATCAGATCACAGATCCAACACCACGACATGAGCGAGCGACGAATCGATTGTAGAGAGAGAAATGGGGGAAGAGAAGCGGGTGCGTTGGTGCTACCGTGAGGAAGGCGCCCAAGCTGGTGGGGTTGAGGTCCACGGCGTCCTCCCCCTACGCGGCGGCCCCGGCCCCTGCCTCGTCGTCGACGCCCAGCGATCGAAGGGCGTCTGTGCGCCCCGCGAGGGAGGAGGTGACAGCACGAACGAGAAGGAGGACTCGCGCCACCGCGGAGGCCATGGGATCGGCAAGGAGCTGGATCTCACCGGTCCGGCGCGGCGGGGATCCGGCGATCCGTCTCGCCACATCCGTACATCTCGGGAGGAAGGGAGGTCGCCGGTGGGGCTGGGGATGGGTTGCGGGAGAGGAGAGGATGGATCTGGGGGACCGAGGGGAGGGGGGAGTGGGTGAGTGGGGGTGGCGGTGGGTGGGGATCTGGGGGATCGAGGGGTGGGTGGGTGGGTTAGGGTTTTTGACATTGGGAGAAGCTCCACCGTTGGATGGATCCGTGATGGATGGTTCAGATTGCGTCCAATTTGGTGATCCGTGTAAAAGCTGTTCCTCGCGTCTCATTGGCCGGCTATCTCGTACTTGAATCTCAAAATTTTGGACCTAAAACTTTTAAAAAAATTAAACATAACAACGGCATAGTTTGTCAACATGATCTTGTTTTTTTTCATAAGTGTGCATCTTAGAATGGCAGACGATGCCATAGTTCGACAGCTTTTATTTTCTTTCCACGAAAAGATGATTTTCCATTTTTTGAGTGCATAAAGAGATTTTTTTACGAAGAAGCTACCAAATATTTGTTCCAAAATAGCACAACTCCATTTTTCAAAAATATTAGACCACATTTTATGTAAAATTGACCAAATAGTTACATGTCAAAGGCTTTTGATCCACCTCTTATAAAAAAACAAATTTCATCCATTCAGTAGGAAGCGCGGAAAATTTGAACAAAAATTTGTTCAAATGATTTCATATTGTGCACAAGGGTGCATATTGGAATGGCAGACAATGTTGCCTAAGGAAGTTTTCATTTTCTTTGGATGAAAAAATCATTTTTCATTTTTCGAGTGCCCAAAATGAGTTTTTTTTTGTGAAGAACCTACCAAATAATTGTTGCAAATTTTGACCAAATCAATTTTCTAAAATACTAGGACATATGTAATGCACGATTGACAAAATGGTTGGGTGTAAAAAGTTTTGATCCACCTCTGATGAAAAAGACAAATTTCCGCCGTTTCAGCTGCCTCATAGTTTGAACTACGGCTGCCTCATAGTTTGCTATTTATTTTTTCCAAAAATAATTTTTAGGTACAAAAGTATCTATTTAATCAGGGAAACACCAAAAAAATTCCAAGATTCAACCACTAGCTAGAAACGGTCATTCCCGCCGTTTTGACTGCATTTTGAAACGGGCATAAAAAATTCAAAAAAAGTCAAAAAATTAGAAAACCTTTGCATTGTGTCATTATATGTGGCCAAGTTACCAGGAAAAATAACAAACTTGTAATAAGGAAATTATTTTAAAAAAGTGTTCTCAGAAACGAGCTATCACGTCTTGAGATCAATAGCTTTCAAGCCAAATGATCAATCTTATGGCCACATTCATGGCATAGTTTGTTCAAATGATCTCATATTGTGCACAAGGGTGCATATTGGAATGACAAACAATGCTGCCTAAGGAAGTTTTCATTTTCTTTTGACGAAAAATTCATTTTCCATTTTCTGAGTGCCTGAAAGGAGGTTTTTTTGTGAAGGACCTCCCAAATGATTGTTGGAAAATTGGATCAAATCATTTTTCAAAAATACTAGGCCATATTTAATGCACAATTGACAAAATGGTTGGGTGTAAAAAGTTTTGATCCACCTCTAGTGAAAAAGACAAATTCCCGCCGATTCAGTTGGAAGCGGGTCAAATTTGAACTGCAGCTCCCTCATAGTTTGCTCTTTATTTTTTCCAAAAATCATTTCTAGGTACATAAGTATCTATTTAATCAGAGAAACACCAGAAAATCCCAAGATTCAACCACTAGCTAGGAACGATCATTCCCGCCGTTTTGACCGCATTTGGAAATGGACATAAAAAAATAAAAAATAATCAAAAAAATGGAAAACCTTCGCATTTTGTCATTATATGTGACCAAGTTTCCAGGAAAAATAATAAACTTGTAATACGGAAATTATTTTTAAAAAGTGTTCTTAGAAATGAGCTATCATGCGCGAAGATTCTTGGCTTTCAAGCCGAATGATCAATCTTATGGCCACATTCATGGCATAGTTTGTTCAAATGATCTCATATTGTGCACAAGGGTGCATCTTGGAATTCCAAACAATGTTGCCTAAGGGAGTTTTCACTTTCATTTCACAAAAGAGCCATTTTCCGTTTTTTGAGTGCCCCAAATGAGGTTTTTTTGTGAAGGACCTACCAAATAATTATTGCAAAATTGGACCAAATCATTTTTCAAAAATACTAGGCCATATTTAATGCACAATGGACAAAATGGTTGGCTGTAAAAAGTTTTGATCCACCTCTGGTGAAAAAGACAAATTCTCGCCGATTCAGTTGGAAGCGCGTCAAATTTGAACTGTAGCTGCCTCATAGTTTGCTCTTTATTTTTTCCAAAAATCATTTCTAGGTACATAAGTATCTATTTAATAATAGAAACATCAAAAGTTTTCCAAGATTCAACCACTAGCTAGGAACGGTCAAGCCTGCCGTTTTGACCGCATTTTGAAACGGGCATTAAAAATTCAAAAAAAATCAAAAAATTGGAAAACCTTCGCATTGTGTCATTATATGTGACCAAGATTCCTGGAAAAATAATAAACTTGTAATACGGAAATTATTTTTAAAAAGTGTTCCTAGAAATGAGCTATCATGCGTGAAGATTCATGGCTTTCAAGCCAAATGATCAATCTTATGACCACATTCATGGCATAGTTTGTTCAAATGATCTCATATTGTGCACAAGGGTGCATCTTGGAATGGCAAAAATTGTTGCCTAAGGAAGTTTTCATTTTCTTTCCACAGAAAATTCATTTCCCATTTTCCGAGTGCCTGAAATGAGTTTTTTTATGAAGGACCTACCATATATTTGTGGCAAAATTGGAACAAATCAATTTTATAAAATACTAGGTCATATTTAATGCACAATTTACAAAATGGTTGGGTGTCAAAAGTTTTGATCCACCTCTGGTGAAAAAGACAAATTCCCACTGATTCAGTTGGAAGCGGGTCAAATTTGAACTGCAGCTGCCTTATAGTTTGCTATTTATTTTTTCAAAAAATCATTTCTAGGTAAATAAGAACCTATTTAATCATAAATACATGGTTTGGTGGCGATACGTCGAGGTTTAGACGGTGGCCGAGGGCCCCAACTCTAGAGCGTGTAAATTCGCATGCCCGCCGCGTGCTCACCGCGTGACTGTGGTGTTGCGATGTGTTCTAGGCTGCCTAGGCATGTCTAGTGTGTTGGGCACTCCCCAGGTAGGTGCTAGGAAGAAAATCACAACATAAGATTCTCACGAGGAGCCGATCGATGCTCAAACATGAATAAGCAGCCAAGTGTTTGATTAGCGGTACGGGAAATGCACATGGCTAATGGGTGTGAGTTTTGGCTGAGGATGATCAATTACTAAGAAGACCGTCCCAGGAAGGCGTTGTACTATATGACGCCGTGCACCCCTCCGGCCATGGCGTGGCCTTTTTTTCAAATAGATTTTACACTTCCATTAAATTTTACAAATGTTAATCAGTTGACAAATTCATGTTTCACACATAATAATAACAATCGCATGTCTCATAACATCGAACAAGGTGGCATAAAGATTAACTCATAATGCCATGTCTCTTATGCAAAAAACAAATAAACTGAAAGTGCCAGTGCCTTCCATCGAACAAGTTGGCTTAAAGAATAAACTCAAAGTGCCATGTCTCTTATCCTTAAACAAATAAACTAAAATTGCCAGTGCCTTCAATTGATTATGAATACTTCATCTTTATGCCCGGTTCCTACATAATAAATTGTAAACAACTCATCAGAAAATTGTAAAGAGAGAAACAAAAAATAATTAAAATAATGTAAAACTTACTTTTCATTCTCAGGGCACATTTGCCGTCTATGCCCCTCTTTCTTACAAATGCCACAAAGAGGACCGGGTTTTTCTCAGTAAATGATTTTGGTCTTCCATTTTTTGTAACATTTGGATCTTTCTTTGCCCGCCCTGTCATGCTCTGTTTAGGGGCGGCCTTCGTGGAAACTTTCACGGGATCACCTATGACATCAACATGCTGTTCCGGCTTACATGGCTCTTCATGCACATTTCTTCTACTACCAACAACATCATTTTCAGGGACCTTTTTCTTTGCTATTATATTATACAGACACTGCACCAACTCATCAAAGGCGAATGGATCATTTGAAGAAACATGAAAAGCTTCAGCTCCTGTTATACTGAGTTGACTATAGCGAGCACGCTGCTCTTCCCCTGTCCAACCCCAGCCAAACATGTCACTCTTCTGCTGTGCAGGCGACCCACCTCTCGCAACTTTCGACATCCTCTTAAGGATGCAACACTTAGGTATTTTAGATATTTTCAGATGAACCAACACATACAGAATGTGTTTGCAAGGCAATCCTTTCCGAAGCATTCGTCCACAACTACAGTCTATCGTATTCTCAGAGTTTTCAGCTAGATATTCACGTTGAACTGAAATTTACGGTTATTTCTCCATGTCACGATGAAGGTGTGGCAGTCAACTCCCACTAGCATCTCAAAAACCTCAAGCTCTCCCATCTTCTTCAGATCTTGTTGAAGAATGTAAAAATTGGAATGAGTGAATACTTCGGAAGCATGCTTCCCAATATCCTTATATTCTGTGACTGATGGTGGCAAAGACTGATTTGAAACACAGTCATCATGTGCCTCCTTCTCATGTAGTCGAACTATGCAATTCTCATAATGCACAACTAGGTCAACAATAGGCATACCGCCGTCCAGGTGAAGGTGAAGACAAGAGTTAAGGCTTTCACTCCTCTGATTACTGCGCATTCCCAAAAAAACCATTTGACAGATATGATGCTGCCCACAGACTCCTCTTCCTGTACATCCTACTCAGCCACTCTTCTGTTTTATCAGTCTTCCATTTACGGACGAAAGCGTGCCATATCGCCTCAAAGTTAGCTGGAGAGGTGGAGTAGTACAAGAGTGACCTGAACTCATTTAGCGATTTGTAATTAAGGTGCTTCTGCATGTTTTTTTCCATGTGCCATGAGCAGAGACGGTTCAACACATCAACCAAAACCAACCGAATAGCTCGTATCATTCCAGCGTCTCCATTTGTGATGATTTACCTTGGCTTTTTCTGACAATTGGCCTTCAGGAATGTTTTTAGCAGCCACACGTATGTCGCTTCGGTCTCGTCGGACACAATGGCACAACCGAAAACTGTGGTGCAACGGTGGTTATTTACACCAATAAAGGGGATGAACGGCATACCATATCTGTTCATCTTATACGTGCTGTCAAACATAGTCACATCTCCATACAACTGATAGTCCCGCCGCGACTGTGCATCTCACCAGAACATGCTCTTCAGACGGCCCTCCTTATCGAGCACATACTCAAAGAAAAAGTCTGGATCCTTCTCCTTTCTGCTCCTCATAATACCGATTGCTGTGTTAGCATCACCCTTCACAATCAACTTCATTTTTTCTCGGAAACATAGGTTGTACACGTCTCGTCTCAGAAACCCACACTTATCATACGAGCCATAACTGCTAATGAAGTTGTCGACGATGATATGCTTTCTGATCCCAGCTCCTTCCATCACCAAGATCTCAGCTATCTGGTGATCTCCCATCACTCGATGGGACCGAGAAATACCACCTCATATGGTCTAGCCAACAAATGGTTGTGATCATCCATAAAAGTTGCCACGAACCAAACTCCACGTCCTTTGTCCAACTTGACAACTAAATGTGCGCTACACTCGCAACGAGTCTCAGGTCTTAGCCTGCGGGTACGGCCCTCCGGGTTTAAAAAATTACTGAGATATTTTCCTGCCCTCGAGCAAACGTATCGCCTATACCGAACAGTGGTTGAAAGTCCTTTTCCTTGTTTCACCTTATCTTTTCTGATACTGAATCCACGGTCTTTGGCGTAGTTATTATAGAACATGTAGGCCTCCCATTGTGATGCAAATGTCATACCCATAACCTTCAATTGTGTCTCCAGCGCACGTTGCTGGATTTCAGCTTCCTCAATGTCCATATTCGCTCCATCCTCATGCTCATATCCATCATCACCACACCAACCATCAAAGTTAGCCTATAATATTCCACATAAGCAAGTGTAAGTTGTCATTAACATGTTTTTATTATTCAATGACATCTTAAATTTTGGACTGAACCTGGCTTATGTTATCCGCGAAAGATTCAACACCATGATTTGCCTCGTTCTGGACGTGAATATCCTCCCGCACATAAAAAAATCATATGCACATGTAAGTACCATATGGTTCTTCATCCGACGAAAAGAATGTACACGTCACTTACGTTTTCACTACAAGAACCCTCTTCATTCTTTTGAAAATCCTCCTCAGGTAAATTATCGTACGACGACCAGGATTCATTGTCGCTGCTATCATCATCATTTTTACTATCATCACAATTAGTACGATCAACACTATCGCTACCATCCCACTCACTCTTGTCCAAAAACAGATCCGTAAATCCAGTTTCTTTATCCATTGAATGATCTCACAACCAACACTGCAATATTATAATAAAAAATGATCTATCAATTTGAAATTAAATTAAATGTACTACGATGATATAGATGAGAACTTCTTATCTAACAAGTGATTTTTATTTACAGATACAATTATTTTTGACAAACTAGACGGCTTACATGGCATGCACGTGCACTTCGGCCGGCCTGGCATGGCTGCGGACGGCGAGGACGTTCCCAGAGAGGTTGATCACGGAGTTGCGGGCGGCGACGGCGTCCACGTAGGCCACGTCACCACGAAGACCTGCACGGAGGCGACATCACGTACGGCGGGCGACTCCAACAACGTCCGCGCCGACCAGATCCCGGGTGAAGACGGGGAGAATGGTCGGCGAACGGCGGGGAAAGGCGGCGATCGGTCGAACGGGTAGACATTGGAATTGGCAGCGTGATCATGGCTAGATCGGTGGGGAAATGCGGCGATCGGCGGGTAAGGGCGGCGATCGGCGAGGCGGGGCGACGTTGGAATGGGCCGCGTGATCAGCGCAGGTCGTGGGTAAATTTTTTTCACGCGATGGGGAGAGGGTAGATGCGAGCCGGCCGTATCGGATCGAGCCGTGCGCTCGGCTCTACCCGTATGGGCACGCTGCATACGGCGCGGGATACGTTAAGCACCGTATGCCCAGAATGCCCTTATACGTTAAGGGGGGGTGTACCGAAGAAGACCTCACCTTGTAACAATAGTACTACCTCCATTCGGCATAGTGCTACATACATCCGTTTGAGCGTCAAGAAATTCCGGATGGAGGGAGTAAATTTGACGCTACAGTACTGAATTACATTTTTTATGTTTATAAGTAAGAATAATGAGTTTTTTTATCACAATTTATAGGTAAAAATAATCAGTATATTTTTAATTTTTTATGAGTTTTGTGTTAATGCCTAACATTTTGCAGCTTATTAAAAATTATTAATTAGTTTATTGATATAACTAATAATTTGGAAACGATCGTTCATAAAAAACTGTACTTGACATAGAATTTATTAAGTATTTAATTAAAAACAGTACTTAATACATAATTTATTAAGTAATTATAGTAAAAAGAGCACTTAATATGGAATTTATTTCGTGTTGAAAATATACATATGAAAAATTTACTATTGTTATTTCTGCGCGAATTGGTGAGTTGATATTAAAAATAAGATAGTAATAATGTTAGTTGACTTTAGTTAAAGTCATATGATATTATTACTACCTTATCTAATAAATATCTCAAAGGCGGCTATATAAGCAAGCCCTGGCGTCCCTCGGAGCGCGAGGTGGGATTAAAAAAGCGCCCCTTCTACATCCCCCCGCACCGTGAATCATAGGACCAAACAAAAATGATCATGACAAAAAATAAGCCCACCGGTGCTTGCAAGCCGCATCTGCGCTTAATCGGTCCGGCCCGATCAAGCCGGGTGGCGAAAGGGCCGGCCTTTCGGCCCAGCGACGGCCTGGAGCACATGAAACGGGGCTGTGGCGGGACGGGGCAGGAATCTGAGCTGTTCGAAACGGTTGTGGGAGGTTGGTTTATAAGCCGGTCGCGGCGTCGTTCGGCGGGCGAGGTGGGACTAAACTTTAGTCCTCACCTCCGCCGACCCTGCCCCGCACCGCGCGCACACTCAATGGGCCGGCCCAGGCGCGCCGTCGGGCACAGTCACTGGCCGTCGTGCACAGTCAAGACTTTTGTTTTGTTTTTTTAAAATAGTATTAAGTTTTTTAGTTATTTATGCCTGGCTTATAGTATTAAAATTTATACGAAAAACTAATGAGTTTTTTATAATTAATTGCTAATACAATAATGAGTTTTCTGATAATTAATTGATAATGAGTTTTTTTGTAATGAATATTTTAATCAGTTATTTCTGTCAATTAGTAATTACAATTTTAATATTTATGTAATGTTAATTAACTTGATAAAAAAAATAAAACATATGGAAAGTTTAGTACTGTAATGTGTTGCATTAACGGCTAGATGTATTTACATCATAATAATGTGTTGCTTTTTTTAATTTATAAGTAAGAATAATGAGTTTTTTGTAATGTGTTTTCGGTGCGTTTCAGGGAGAAAACCATAGGAAATTCATACGGTGCCGTAAATTATGACAACTTGCAGGCATGATGGCCCTGGCGATGAGTGCGTGTGGAAAAAGTTAGGGGTCCACCGGCTGAGTAAGAAAAGAGAACGCAGTACGCGGCTGACATCGTTCATATCCGATCAGTGCCGGTTGCATGGGAGGTACGATCTGGCACGCACGAAACGTCACCCAAATTTGGGATATAGTGGGCATGCCCATCTTAGGGCCCCACGCAAAAGTTGAACGAATTCGGACACCAAACGCACGTTGCGTCACGCCCGGTTAGTGTTTTCATTGCGTTTCAGGGAGAAACAATAGGAAATT
>NC_041390.1:415321-416226 GCF_002162155.2 Triticum dicoccoides | reverse complement strand
AACCATAGGAAATTCATACAGTGCCGGAAAATTATGAAAACTTGCAGGCATGATGGCCCTAGCGATGAGTGCGTGTGGAAAAAGTTAGGGGTCCACCGGCTGAGTAAGATAAGAGAACGCAGTACGCGGCTGACATCGTTCATATCCGATCAGTGTCGGTTGCATGGGAGGTACGAGGTGGCACGCATGAAACGTCACCCAAATTTGGGATGCAGTGGGCATGCCCATCTTAGGGCCCCACGCAAAAGTTGAACGAATACGGACACCAAACGCACGTTGCGTCATGCTCGGTCAGTGTTTTCGGTGCGTTTCAGGGAGAAAACCATAGGAATTTCATACGGTGCCGGAAAATTATGAAATTTGCAGGCATGATGGCCCTGGCGATGAGTGCGTGTGGAAAAAGTTAGGGGTCCACCGGCTGAGTAAGAAAAGAAAACGCAGTACGCGGCAGACATCGTTCATATCCGATCAGGGATGCGAGGTGCGTTTCAGGGAGAAAACCATAGGAAATTCATACAGTGCCGGAACATTATGAAAACTTGTAGGCATGATGGCCCTCGCAATGAGTGCATGTGGAAAAAGTTAGGGGTCCACCGGCTGAGTAAGAAAAGAGAACGCAGTACACGGCTGACATCGTTCATTTCTAATCAGTGCCGGTTGCATGGGAGGTACGAGGTGGCACGCATGAAACGTCACCCAAATTTGGCATGCAGCGGGCATGCCCATCTTAGGGCCCCACGCAAAGTTCGAACGAATTCGGACACCAAACGCACTTTGCGTCACGCCCGGTCAGTGTTTTCGGTGCGTTTGAGGGAGAAACCAATAGGAAATTCGTACGGTGCCGGAAAATTATGAAAACTTGCAGGCGTGATGGCCCTGGCGATGAGTGCGTGTGGAAAAAGTTA
>NC_041390.1:393723-414684 GCF_002162155.2 Triticum dicoccoides | reverse complement strand
ACCGGCTGAGTAAGAAAAGAGAACGTAGTACGCGGCTGACATCATTCATATCCGATCAGTGTCGGTTGCATGGGAGGTACGAGGTGGCACGCACGAAACATCACCCAAATTTGGGATGCAGTGGGCATGCCCATCTTAGGGCCCGACGCAAAAGTTAAACAAATTCGGATACCAAACGCACGTTGCATCACGCCCGGTCAGTGTTTTTCGGTGCGTTTCATGGAGAAAACCATATGAAATTCATACGGTGCCGGAAAATTATGAAAACTTGCAGGCATGATGGCCCTGGCGATGAGTGCGTGTGAAAAAAGTTAGGGGTCCACCTGCTGAGTTAGAAAAGAAATCATAGGAAATTCAAACCATAGGAAAATAATGAATGTTGCATTAAGAAATGCATAAATATTTTCTGAAATGTTAAAGTAGAATGCATGTTTTTAATAAATGCATCGTGGGCCAGCCGGCGGTAGTTATACGGGACGGGCGTAGTGGCCCACTATGGCGTGACCACGTATACGACGCCGTACGTGCGTGCATGGCATGGAAACCATGCCGCCATTACCTCGCCCCAGGACCCCCTAACCCCGCCTCCTCCACGCACGCCCTTCCCCCGATCCGACGGTGACACCACCGTGGCCGTCCCAACTCCCATCCCTGCCAGCTTGATGGCGGCCATACAGTCCGGCATCTGCGCGCGTGACTTGGATCTCAGTCCCGGCCGTGCCGTCTCGGCAAAGTCGCACGCACCCTAAACCCTAGGATGGGCCGTCGGCCAATGCGCTGGCGTGGGCAGAGGGCGCGCGGCTGCCAGGACTAACCCACACCGGGTGGGGTTAGGCAACGTGGGCTACCGGTGCTCGTCGAGACGCCGAAAGGTATGGTATTAAACCATCACTTATGTAATGTTTTTTGAATCTCGTAACTAGTTAGGTGACTGTCATCTTATGTAGAATGCAAGAATTGGGAGATGTGTACTGCTTGGTTGAGAAGTGGTGCGAATTGGTGGGAAAATTCACACCCAAACAACGCATGATGCTACGTGGCACAAATTTGGACTGTATGTTGAGAATTCCTTTAGTGAAAATGAGGAAAAAATTATGGGAATTTATGATTACAACGTATGATAGTAGTAGAAAGCGATTTATTATTCGGACAAATACTGACGGCATCAATGTTCTTAATGAATATATTTATGACATATTCGGGCAACGTAATGAGGGTGATGATGTTAGTAGGATGATAGCAACAGTACAACTAGATGCCAAAAAAATTGTTCCGAATCGGTTTCTAGACAAAAGAACAGGCCTAATCCTCATAGATGAGTTGATAAAAAATATTGTTGATACTCAGTCATATGATGATGATTTTGTGAGAAGGGCCGTACTGGTTCTTTTGGGTACAGTCTTAACACCACAATCCACCAAGTTTGTTCCTTATCGTTATTACAAAATGGTGGACGACGTGAATGCTATCAAGTCATACAATTGGAACGATTTCACGTCGGGGGTTTGCATGGATGCTATTAAAAAATCAGTCGAAGATCTTGAAAAATTCGTAAAAGTTGTATGTACATATAATTTTTATGTGATCTATGTTTCTGACTAGTTGTGTTTACTATCATGCAGTACATATACTGGGAAAAATTTGAGCCAATTGGTGTGGATACATTTGATCCATTGTCTCGTGAATACCCACTAATGCTTAACTCGACAGAAACTGAAGGGAAAAAGCGAGACGACTATGACAACATGCACGGGCGTGGCACCGGCAATGTGAGTCAATAAATATAGTCCTTATTGGTTGCACATACTAATTAAGTATATTTGCTATTTAATTTATTTTTTTGTTTGTTGTACAGATTGAAAACTGCGTTAGCGAAGAGTACAGACGTGCTAAGGAAGCACGTGAAGGGACTGTCCCTCAGGAAGAAACGAAGAAACCTAAACGGAAAGGTGGTGGCAGGAGTAGAAAGCCAAGCACGTCTGCAGTTTCCTCGAACACGACTTATAGTATGGACCATGTGATGACATACATAAAGCTGCTTCACAAGGAGGTTCTAAATATACGCGAAAGATGTGCAGAGGTAATTTAGAAGTTGTATTGAACATGTTATAATTGTTCAACTACTTATCGTGTTTCTTTTGTGTTTGCAGATGGTAATGGAAAGGTTGAACACGGATGGTGTGCTGTACAAACACAATAAGAGGGACAACAATGACGAATTTGATAATGTAGGTGAAAGAGTTGGGATGGAGAATGGCCAGTACAAGTCATCAAAATATTGGCCAGATATTGATTCACCTACCGATGTAAAGATAGAAACATCTTTCACGGGTATTAATGATACATCCGTGCCCATTGATGACACGGGTGCTCCGGCGACGACACCGGGTAAAGGTGAAGCTACTGATCCTTTCATTATAGACGATAATGGAAACTCTCCATCTTCGGCATCAACTGTACGTACAAAAGACTTTCCGTCTATGTCCCGAACCCCGAAGAATGCTGATATTTCTGGTGAGTCTATGGATGCTTTGTCACCAACTAAGTCTGAAGACACGTTCGAGAGTTACCGGCAGAGAGAAACATAGGTAATGGTGAAGGCAGTCAGGAAAATGATGGTAAGCGCAAAAGAAAAAATTTGAAATATTGCCAATCCCCCTACGACATTCTCGTTACCCTCAAGAAACGTGTTAAAAAAAGTAAGTCAAGTACTACTTTATAATTCATTCACATGTTATGTAAATTTTGTTATTATTTTTAATGACTGCAGCTGCATTGTTTTAGATCTGTTTGCATCGTCATCACATTCAATTCTAGAAAGTTCTCTTAATATGACTCCGGATCACATAGAGGCAGCCAGAGTTTTTGTTGAGACTCTCGCATCGTCAAAGAAGCATGCACACCGAACCGTGGTCGATGTGCCGCCACCAGATGGGGACATATGCACGCCAGCTATGCTTCACGATGTACTCACGTTTAAATGGTTGAATGGCGCTGCCAGCTATGCATTTGTACTTCACAACTTGATAGAAATTTTTTGTTTATGTATGCAGATCACCAATGCATATTGTAAACACCTACAACACCATGATTTTTCTGATCATTACATATCAACAACGTGGTTCCCCATATTTATGTTGAGTAGGGCAAGGGGAAAGACCAAGCCAGTAAATGATTTAGACTCAGAACATGTTACAAAGAAAACAAAAGTCATCGCAAGAGTAATGGATGAGTATTTTAGACCGGACAAGGTATTGCTTTCATATTTATTTGTTTTTATTAGTCATTGCTATTTAATTTAAATAACGTCATTTGGTTACTATGTAGGCGTATTTTCCTATGCATGTTAATGATAATCATTGGATAACCATAGTGATGCACACCGTCAAAGAGGAGTTTCAAGTTCTTGACTCAAATTCTAAAGACGCAATTAGCCAAAGAATTCGCAATATGATTGCCACCCTGGTACGCTATATTTTCCACGCTCGTATTCCGAAAAATATTGAGGCATACATTAAATTCTGGTTTTGTTATTTTGTTTCAGAGAGCTGAAATACGCGGTGGACAAAACCTGCACAATTTCCCACATCGATTCTGGTCGCAGCTGCGGCGCTGGATCCGACTAATATTCCAGCCCAGCCCATGCGGTCGCCGACAGCCGAGGCAGTGGCGGGCCCGCGCACTCCAGCTAGTGCGGGCTGGCGCGATTCGCCGGGCGCCACGCGCGGGTCTGCTGGCCCAGTAGCCGACCAACCAACAGCCGCGCGCCCGGTGGCACACGTCTCGTCCCGCCCCACCCAGCGGGCAACGATCTCGAGGGGGAATATGGCGATCTGTCGAGTCATAAACGACGCGCGTCGGGCGCGTGGGCCGATCCTCTTCGTGTGCGGATGGGGATGCTGGCGCGTTGTGTCGACTAGGTTTTGTCCCACCTCGCCCGCCCTGTTGTACGTCGTGGCCTCCCCGCTCGGCGGCCGAAATGCCTCTGAGGAAGGCGTTGTACTATATGACGCCGTGCGCCCGCCCGGCCACGGCGTGGCCTTTTTTTCAAATAGTTTTTACACTTACATTAAATTTTACAAATGTTAATCAGTTGACAAATTCATGTTTCACACATAATAATAAAAATCGCATGTCTCATAACATCGAACAAGGTGGCATAAAGTTTAACTCATAATGCCATGTCTCTTATGCAAAAAACAAATAAACTCTAAGTGCCAGTGCCTTCCATCGGACAAGTTTGCTTAAAGAATAAACTCAAAGTGCCATGTGTCTTATCCTTAAACAAATAAACTAAAATTGCGAGTGCCTTCAATTGATTATGAATATTTCATCTTTATGCCCGGTTGCTACATAATAAATTGTAAACAACTCATCAGACAATTGTAAAGAGAGAAACAAAAAGTAATTAAAATAATGTAAAACTTACTTTTCATTCTCAGGGCACGTTTGCCGTCTATGCCCCTCTTTCTTATAAATGCCACAAAGAGGACTGGGTTTTTTCTCAGAAAATGATTTTGGTCTTCCATTTTTTGTAACATTTGGATCTTTCTTTGCCCGCCCTGTCATGCTCTGTTTAGGGGCGGCCTTCGTGGAAACTTTCACGGGATGACCTATGACATCAACATGCTGTTCCGGCTGACGTGGCTCTTCATACACATTTCTTCTACTACCAACAACATCATTTTCAGGCACCTTTTTCTTCGCTATTATATTATGCAGACACTGCATCAACTCATCAAAGACGAATGGATCATTTGAAGCAACATGAAAAGCTTCAGCTCCTGTTATACTGAGTTGACTATAGCGAGCACGCTGCTCTTCCCCTGTCCTACCCCAGCCAAACATGTCACTCTTCCGCTGTGCAGGCAACCCACCTCTCGCAACTTTTGACATCCTCTTAAGGATGCAACACTTAGGTATAGATATTTTCAGATGAACCAACACATACTGAATGTGTTTGCATGGCAATCCTTTCCGAAGCATTCGTTCACAACTGCAGTCTATCGTATTCTCAGAGTTTTCAGCTCGATAATTCACGCTGAACTGAAATTTGCGGTTATTTCTCCATGTCACGATGAAGGTGTGGCAGTCAACTCCCACTAGCGTCTCAAAAATCTCAAGCTCTCCCATCTTCTTCAGATCTTGTTGAAGAATATAAAATTTTTAATGATTTAATACTTCGGCAGCATGCTTCTCAATATCCTTATATTCTGTGACTGATGGTGGCAAAGACTGATTTGAAACACAGTCATCATGCGCCTCGTTCTCACGTAGTCGAACTATGAAATTCTCATAATGTACAACTAGGTCAACAATAGTCATACTGCCGTCCAGGTGAAGGTGAAGAGAAGAGTTAAGGCTTTCACTCCTCTGATTACTGCGCATACCCAGAAAAAAACCATCTAACAGATATGATGCTGCCCACAGACTGCTCTTCCTATACATCCTACTCAGCCACTCTTCTGTTTTATCAGTCTTCCATTTACGGACGAAAGCGTGCCATCTCGCCTCAAAGTTAGCTGGAGAGGTGGAGTAGTACAAGAGTGACCTGAACTCATTTAGCGTTTTGTAATTAAGGTGCTTCTGCATGTTTTTTTCCACGTGCCATGAGCAGACACGGTGCAACACATCAACCAAAACCAACCGAATAGCTCGTATCATTGCAGCGTCTCCATCTTTGATGATTGACCTTGGCTTTTTCTGACAATTGGCCTTCAGGAATGTCTGGAGCAGCCACACGTACGTCGCTTCGGTCTCGTCGGACACAATGGCACAACCGAAAACTATGGTGCACCGGTGGTTATTTACACCAACAAAGGGGATGAATGGCATACACTATTTCAAATAGCCCGCTATAGCTCCGCTATAGCACGCTATAGCGTTTATAAAAGGTCTTGCGCTAAGAGACTTTGGTCCAAACAAATGAACAAACATTTTAAATAGCGCGCTATAGCTCCACTATAGCACGCTATAGCATTTAAAAGAGGTCCGGCGCAAAGATGATTAGCGCGCTATTTAAAACTTCGGCATACCATATCTATTCATCTTATACGTGTTGTCGAACACAGTCACATCTCCATACAACTGATAGTCCCGCCGCGACTGTGCATCGCACCAGAACATTCTCTTCAGACGGCCCTCCTTATCGAGAACATACTCAAAGAAAAAGTCTGGATCCTTCTCCTTTCTGCTCCTCATAATACCGATTGTTGTGTTAGCAACACCCTTCGCAATCAACTTCATTTTTTCTCGACAACATAGGTTGTACACGTCTCATCTCAGAAACCCACACTTATCATACGAGCCATACCTGATAATGAAGTTGTCGATGATGATATGCTTTCTGATCCCAGCTCCTTCCATCGCCAAGATCTCAGCTATCTGGTGATCTCCCATCACTTGATGGGACCACAGAAATACCACCTCATCTGGTCTAGCAAAAAAATGGTTGTGATCATCCATAAAAGCTGCCACGAACCAAACTCCACGTCCTTTTTCCAACTTCACAACTAAATGTGCGCCACACTCGCAACGAGTCTCAGGTCTTAGCCTGCGGGTACGGCTCTCTGGGTTTAAAAATTTACTGAGACGTTTTCCTGCCCTCGAGCAAACGTATTGCCTCCGAACAGTGATTGAAAGTCCTTTTCCTCGTTTCACCTTATCTTTTTTGATACCGAATCCACGGTCTTTGGCGTAGTTATTAGAGAACATGTAGTCCTCCCATTGTGATGCAAATTTCATACCCATAACCTTCAACTGTGTCTCCAACGCACGTTGCTGGATTTCAGCTTCCTCAATGTCCATATTCGCTCCATCCTCATGCTCATATCCATCATCACCACTCCAACCATCAAAGTTAGCCTATAATATTCCACATAAGCAAGTGTAAGTTGTCATTAACAAGTTTTTATTATTCAATCACATCTTAAATTTTGGACCGAACCTGGCTTATGTTATCCGAAAAAGATTCAACACCATGATTTGCCTCATTCTGGACGTCAATATCCTCCTGCACATAAAAAAATCATATGCACATGTAAGTACCATATGGTTCTTCATCCAACGAAAAGAATGTACACGTCACTTACGTTTTCACTACAAGCACCCTCCTCATTCTTTTCAAAATCCTCCTCAGGTAAATTATCGTACGATGACCAGGATTCTTTGTCGCTGCTATCATCATCATTTTTACTATCATCAAAATTAGTACGATCAACACTAGCTATCGCTACCATCCCACTCTCTCGTGTCCAAAAACAGATCCGTAAATCCAGTTTCTTTATCCATTGAATGATCTCACAACCAACACTGCAATATTATAATAAAAAATGATCTATCAATTTTAAATCAAATTAAATGTACTACGATCATACAGATGAGAACTTCTTATCTAACAAGTGATTTTTATTTACAAATATAATTTTTTTTGACAAACTAGACGGCTTACATGGCAGGCACGTGCACTTCGGCCGGCCTGGCGTGGCTGCGGACGGCGAGGACGTTCCCGGAGAGGTTGATCACGGAGTTGCGGGCGGCGACGGTGTCCACGTAGGCCACGTCACCACGAAGACCCGCACGGAGGCGACATCACGTACGGCGGGCGATTCCAACAACGTCCGCGCCGGCCAGATCCCGGGTGAAGACGGGGCGAATGGTCGGTGATCGGCGGGGAAAGGCGGCGATCGGCCGGACGGGTAGACGTTGGAATTGGCAGCGTGATCACGGCTAGATCGGCGGGGAAATGCGGCGATCGGCGGGTAAGGGCGGTGATCGGCGGTGCGGGGCGACGTTGGAATGGGCCGCGTGATCAGCGTAGGTCATGGGTAATTTTTTTTTCACGCGACAGGGAGAGGGTAGATGCGAGCCGGCCGTATCGGCTTGAGCCGTGCGCTCGGCTCTACCCTTATGGGCACGCCGCATACGGCGCGGGATACGTTAAGCACCGTATGCCCAGAATGCCCTTATACGTTAAGGGGGGGAGGGGGGTGTACCGAAGCAGACCTCACCTTGTAACAATAGTACTACCTCTATTCGGCATAGTGCTACATACATCCGTTTGAGCGTCAAGAAATTCCGGATGGAGGGAGTAAATTTGAAGCTACAGTACTGAATTACATTTTTTCCAAATATACTATTGGGTAGATCTCAGTCCTTCAGAGATGCTCATAGGGGTAGGGTGTGCGTGTGTGTGCTCATAGGGTGAGTGTATGCGCGTTATATAAGCGCTTGCGTATGTACTGTTTTAAAAAAAGTAAGTAAATCCTAACTAATCCCTTGTGTCCTCCATGTTGCACATCCTCGATGCCAATCCTTCTCTTTAGCTCCATGAGCTGAACTCTGCCCAGGGACTTGGTGAGAGCATCCGCAAGTTGGTCCTTAGTACCCACATAATCAAGGTTAATCTTGCCAATCTCATCAGATTCTCGAATGAAGTTGAACCTCAGATCAATATGCTTGCTACAATTGTGATGTACAGGGTTCTTGCTTAGCGCGATCACCAATTTTTTGTCGAGCAGCAACAACATGCTTCTCGGTGTAGTACTCTGATGAACGTCACCGAGCAGCCTGCATGACAGCTGTGGCCGCTGCAACATACTCCCCCTCACAGGAGGACATAGCAATGATCTTCTGCTTCTGAGACGCCGATGTGAGCAGATTTTCTACAAGGAAGAAGACAGAGCCACCGACGAAAACATAATTGTTGGCTAAAAGTAGATCGAAGACTTGACGAAGTCTAAATCTACCTCCCAGCATGATCAATAAACATTATTTCAACAAAAAAATTATTGATAAATATGTCATGGGAACAAATGTCAATTTTTATAATTGTGACTGTCTCTGCTCCGAGGTGTTGACCATGCCACCATCCACCAATAACCATTATGTATCAAGTTGACTTTGTATTCCAATCAAGTCTTGCCTTGGGTATAGTAGCTGCTACTCGTCCACTTCTACATCAAAACAATTTAAAATCCTAGATATCCCATCAAAATCAGCAACCCCCAGCCAGCAGCTACTTTTCAAGAAGTGGTTTGGTTTTATTACTTTTCGAGAAGTTCCCAGTTATGGCCCCCGGCGACATGTTTCTTTGTCGTTATTTAGCTGATGATAGAAGATCTCTTATAATCAAACGGCATGATCCACTTTGTAGACTAATAGTTAATCAATACCCTAACACTAGTAGAAAAAGGACCTATTGTCCTGGTTCGTGAGGGCCATTTGTCCCGGTTTTTGAACCGGGACTAAAGTGTCGGTACTAATGCCCTAAACCTTTAGTCCCGGTTCTTGCATAAACCGGGCAAATGGGCCTCCACGTGGCCGGTGCGGCGAGCCCAGGCAGGAGGCTTTTTGGTCCTGGTTGGTGGCACCAACCGGGACCAATAGGTATCCACGCGTCAGCATCTCAGGTGCTTGGGTTTTTTTTAAAGGGAGGGAGGGATTGGGGGTTTTGGGGGGTTAATTTAGGTGTTTCATATATTGTGTTAGCTAGCTAATTAATAGAATGAAGTGTCCTCTCTTATCTCCGTGCTTGGTCGATGCTATGTATTCTACGTATAGAGAGGACTAGACACGCTAGCAAGTTAAGCAAATGAAGGAAACCGAAGATCGTCATGAACAGATGCATACAAAGAGAAGTGATATCGACCACCTCTCCTTCTCTCAGGGATTGGTCGAACAACAAGTTCTCGTATATCTACTCGACGCTACTGGCTACATATATACAATATAAGTATCTTTAATAATATAATCTCCTAATTAAAATTGAACGCATCAGTGTCCACATGGTATTCTCCGTCTTTAGTGATCACGTGGTCAAGAAAGAATGCCGCCCATTCTTCTTGAATTCCTCGCATACGATCTGGTGGTAGGAGTTCATCCCGCATCCGAAATATCTAATTTGAAGAATGGGGTCAATACATATATATGAATAAATGAAACTGAACACAAATAATGGTAATAAAATAAAATTGTGAATAATTATTTACGCACTTCGTATTGTTTGTCGGAGTAGCCCCACTCACAGGTCGTGTGGCGGCTGGACTCGCAAATGTAGTATCCACAGTAATTAGTCCCTTCTTCCTGCCACAACCACTTTACAAGAAATAGAGGTCAATCAAATTGATAATTAGCAAGCATGCTAAATGGTATTGATGAAACTAGCGCTTGAATCACTAGGAGATGCATGGAACATATATGCTACTATAGTATTTACTTTGGGGTGTCTAAATTGCAGTTTCTTCGGCAGTCCTGGAGTTTTTGTGGTGAATTTATTCCAAACCCTGCCAGACAAAGAAAACAATTACTTGATATCAGGAAATGAACAAATTGAAGTTGCCGATATGGTCTGATAATGATCGATTTAACTTACTTCTCTAGAATTTCAGTCATGTCCGCATACTTTCTGGGATCTTTTCGTCTCGAGTCTAAGACGGTTACTAGTCCCTGCTCAAGCTTAATCTCTAGAAGAATGTAGTGGAACCTGCGCACGCATGCATAACTCAGCAATTACATTAATATAACCTCGACTAATAAGGGAAACCGAATATGCACAAGACAGTAACACTCACTCGAATTCGTAAGGGAAGAGTATTATAGCTTTGTTTTGATTTAATATAAACGATTGTAGCAGCATGGCCTCGGTATCTTTGGCCTGAAATTTAACCATATATGCATCTATGAGATTTGTGTTAATGAACCCAATATCACCGAATTGTCTTTTCTTCAATTCGGCGATCTTAAATCTACATAATATAGTGAGAATAATTAAAAATACATGCAATGAAAGAGCTGACCTATATATAGAGACTTAATGACAGAAGTAGTACTACTTTCAGGCAGTAGCAAGTGATCATAAACTTATCGAGGGCCTTCAGATTGAAAAACTCGAAGAACTCCTCAAATGGAACATTCAACAGTTCAATACCAATGAGGTCATGCTCCTATTTAACTCTGAGCGTCAAAATATTCCTCCCCTCAGACTCTCTGCAGGTTTTCATATACCAATCATGGAATCTTCGCATCATCGTTGTTAGAGATTTTCCATCTTTGACGAGAGGCTTCCCGTATACGTATCTGTGTTCGTCCACCTCCAAGAAATCAAAATGTGCATCGTTGGGCAGGTAATCTTCAAGATCGTTATAACCGGGCACCATCCCGCCCGGATGATTCGCGACGATGCTAGACACCTGGAGCGGGGGTAACGATTGGTTCGCTTGTTCGCCGAGCTGGGCAACTTTTTTCCCAACTTGTCGTTCTACTAACCTTTGAGCACTGACAGTACTTCCCGACCGCTCCTCTTTGATAAATGACTTTGTAAGAATGCGCTCATAGTTGTCTTTCACCGGAGACTTTGGTGGTTTCTTCAGGGCAGCTAGAGTACGCTTCGCTTTTACCGGATATATCTTCTCCTCCGGAGGTGGATTTTTCTTTGCTTTGACCCCTTCAAAGAAGTTGGTCACTTCGGCTGGCACGATCTTCGCGTTTTCCTCCTGGCTCCTCTTGTATGGTAACTTCTCTGGAGTCTTCAGAGAAGGACCATATCTGTATTGCCTACCTCTGGCTGTACTGCTAGACGCCGGAGCATACGGAGCGGCTGCGGCTGTCTTTCCTTTCTTACGAGGCGGAGGAGAAGGACGACGCGCCGGAGCAGCCGGAGCGGCGGCGGGTCTCTTCCGCCCTTGTTGATGAGGCGGAGAAGGAGGAGGCAGCTGGCTTCTCGGGCACGCTGGCGCAGGCGGAGTGCCGCAAAACGCCGGAGAAGGAGGCTGAGGAGGCAGAGGAGGAGGCAGAGTGCCCTGACTCACCGGAGGAGGAGGCGGAGGCGGAGGCGTCCAGTTCAGAAGGTTGATGAGCTCCTTCCGCCATAGGCATGGAGTCTTCAGAGAAGAACCCAGCCGAATCTTCCCTTCACCCGTAGGGTGGTCAAGCTGAAGGTCCTCAAATCTGTCTGTTATTTGATCCACCATCACCCTAGCATATCCTTCTGGAATCGGCTGGCCATGGTTGGTTGAGACAGGTCCATTAGGTATAACAGAGCCAACAGCCGCCTTGACTTTCAATGTCATCCATCGCGTCATAAGGTGGCAATGTTGAGACTCCGTGATAGCATCCACGGGGTAGCTAGCAGGAGACGTGAAGACAGGCTCCAGCTGCTGAGTCTGCTCGGTGGAAGCCATGCTACTTCTCTGCTGAGATGGCAGGGTACCTTCAGGGGAAGCTTCGGTAGGTCGTTTGCTGCGATCTGCTTCTCGTTCCTCTAGCCCTTGTACCCTTTCGTGCAGCGCCTGCCATTGGCTATGCTCGACTTTCTTCCTCCTCTCCTGGGTTTTGTAACCCCCTGCGTCCGGAAACCCAGCCTTCCATGGAAGGGAGCCTGGTGTGCCTCATGTCCGTCTAGGGTGCTCAGGATTCCCGAGGGCCATCGTGAGCTTGTCGTTCTCTCTGTCTGGAACGAACGTCCCATCCCGCACTTTCTCGATATACTCCTGAAACCTCCTAACAGGTATTCGCAGTGGCTCTTCTGTCGAAATGCACTTCCCTAATACAGGGTCCAAGGTTCCGCCAACCCCGAAGAACCAAGTCCGGCAACGGTATAGCCAGTTCAATGTCTCTGGTTCGACCCCTTTAGCAATCAGGTCATTCTCAGCGTTGTCCCACAAAGGTCGGGCTTTGAGGTAACAACCTGACCCCGTGCGATGGTGATGCTTCTTCTTCGCAGTATTAATCTTGTTTGTTGCTGACATCTTCTTACTCTTTTCAGATGTCTTGTGGGCCACAAATGCGGGCCATTGATCTCTAATCTTCTCAAACCGGCCGGTGAATTCTGGTGTAATTTCTTTGTCGACAAACGTTTTTAGCTCATTCTTCCACCTCCTGAATAGTTCTGCCATCTTCTTAAGAGCATGAGACTTGATCAATTGCTCTTTAACTGGCTTCTCCGGATCCTCCTCTCACGGTAGGGTGAAATTTGCCGTAAGCGTTGTCCAAAGATCTTCTTTCTGCATATCGGAGACATAAGACGTCGACACCTCAGGGTCTTCCTTCTTAGGCTTTAACCATTGCTGGATACTGATCAGGATCTTGTCCCTAACAAGAACCCCGCACTGAGCACGAAATGCATCCCTTGTCCGGATGGGTTCAATCGGCTTGCCATCGCGCGCGATTGCTGTGATCTCAAACCTTTCATCCGAGCGCAACTTTTTCTTCAGGCCTCGTTTCTTTACCGAAGTTGAGCTCGATCCGGAGGGCTAGAGAAAAGAAGAAAGACGAGAGTTAATTAATATGTGTACATATGAAAACAATGAATGCATCAATTAACTAGTCAGCACGGGCTTAACTAATATATATATATATACCTGGCCGGACTCGGGTCGGTCACCGGAGCCGTCATCACGGTCTCCTTCTTGTACCTCCATTGGGGCACCGGAGCCATCATGAACATAGCCCTCTTCTTGTACCGGCATTAATGGATCACCGGAGCAATCATAATCATAGCCTTCTTGACTACCCCGTCCTTCCTGACCATCGGTGTCATTGAGAAACGATGCAACGGCTTCACTTCCTTGTGCGATTATCTCCCCCAACATCGCTTCTGTTGCTTCGTCTCAGGAGTGCTCCATAGTTTCTACAAATATTTACAACATGTCAATTATTATTCAAACATGACAGATGGATATATATTAGTGGCAAATGTAGAAGTAGCTAGCTAATCACAATAAGGAATCATATTTTTGGCCTCGATGCTGCTTCTCTAGGGTTTGGGGTGGCCTAGACAACGCTTCAAGGGTTTGGGGTGGCCTCGACAGAACGCTTCAAGGGTTTGGGGTGGCCTCGACGACAATGCTCTTTTTGGTCGGGTAGGTGCGCAGCGGGAGGGTAGGGGCTCTACTTGGTAAATTTAGGTGGCCTCGAGAGAGTTTGTCGGGTAGGGGCATGGCGGGAGGGGGTAGGAGACCAACACGTTTTTTCTCTAGGGTTTGGGTGTGCTCGAGAGTTTTGGTCAAGCGAGAGGGCCGAGGGAGGGTGCTCCCGTGGTATAAGTTATCATGGTCGAGAGGGGGTATATATATCGACCGCCCCTCATGTCGAAGTTATCCGGGAGGGGGTTATATCGACAACGACGCGACATACATATACATGGGAAAATAATGTTATCGGGGAGCGGGTATATCGACACCCCCCCTCGTGTTGAAGTTCTCGGGAGGGGGTATATCGACAACGACATACCCGATAAAAAATAAGAAGACAAAAGAAGAAATAAAAAGAGGAGAAGAAGAAAGGAATAGAATAGAAGCAATCGAAGAAAAAAAAAGAAAAAAAGGAGAAGAAGAAAGGAATAGAGGACAAAAAAGAAAGAAATAGAAATATTTTCTTTCTTCTTTCTCCTCTCTTCTTCTCCTCTTATTTTTCTTCTTTTTTCCACTTATTATTTATTTCTCCTCTTCTTCCTCTCCTCTTCTTCTTTCTTCCTCTTCCTTTATTTTCTTTTTTCCTATCCCGTGGTCTAAAATCGGTCTATGCACGATAGAAAATTCTGAAAAAATTACATCTATGATCCCTCGACGTCCCCGCCTCTCTCATGATAAAAAAACTATGAATAAAAAAACATCATGTTCTATGAACAAAAAAATATCATATGTTTCATCCACATCCATGCATACATCATATATATATGTGATCATCCTTGAAAAAAAACATCATATTCTATGAAAAAATCATCATATATATATGAACAAAAACAATTATGATAACAAGCATATATATCATCATATATCATATATATGAAAAAACAAGCATATACCTATGAAAAAAATAAGCATATATATAAATGAAAAAAAATGTTGCGCCGGCCGGACCAAGTGAGGAGGATGGCGATGGCGACGGCGTGGACGACAGCGACGACGGGGGCGGGGTAGGGGGCGACGGAAACGGAGACGATGGGGGCGTGCCGGGGCGGCGCGCGTTGGGGCAGGGGAGTGGGCGACGGCGATGACGGGGGCAGGGTAGGGGGCAACGGCAACGGAGACGACGGGAGCGGGCCAGGGCGGCTCGTCGGGGCGGCGCATGCTATGTCTTGAGCTAGCGTTGGTTTTCCCCGAAGAGGAGAGGGTGATGCAGCAAAGTGTAGCGTAAGTATTTCCCTCAGGTTTGAGAACCAAGGTACCAATCCAGTAGGAGGCTCCTCAAAAGTCCCACGCACCTACATAAACAAACTGAGAACTCGCAACCAACACAATAAAGGGGTTGTCAATCCCTTCACGGTCACTTACGAAAATGAGATCTGATAGAGATAGCATGCTAAGATAAATATATTTTTGGTATTTTGTGATATAGATGCGGAAAAGTAAAGATGCAAATAAAAGTAGACTGAAAGCAAATATAATAAGAGATAGACCCGGGGGCCATAGGTTTCACTAGAGGCTTCTCTCGAGAGCATAAGTATTACGGTGCACTAGTAGAAAAGGGGGCATTGGTCCAGGCCGGGTCAGCCCTTTAGTACCGGTTAAGTCCAGAACCAGGACCAATGGTGGCATTGGACCTGGTTCGTGAGCCCCGGGGGCCGGCCGGGCCACGTGGGCCATTGGTCCCGGTTCGTCTGGACCTTTTGGTCCCGGTTGGTGGGACGAACCGGGACCAATGGGCCTCGCTCCTGGCCCACCACCATTGGTCCCAGTTGGTGCCACGAACCGGGACCAAAGGCTGCCCTTTAGTCCCGGTTCATGCCACCAACCGGGACCAATGAGGTGCCTATATATACCCCCTCGCGTAAGAGCAGAGCATACTGCTCTGTTTTTTCTGGCAGCCGAGGGGGAGAGGGCTTGGTGGTGCTCTAGCTCACCTCCTATGCACGCAAGGTGTTAAATGGAATGCCCGAGCCACACTACTTAAGCTTTCTCCTCTCCAAGCTCGACCTCCAAGCTCCATTTTCCTCAATATTTGTCTAGGTTTAGCGGTCTGTCACGCCCCGTCCCCATCTTCACCGCCGTCGATCACCCGCGCCGATCTCATCGCCGGCACCACCGTGGTGAGCCTCTTGTTCTTATCTTCTTTCTCAAAGGAAAAATATTCTTACTTTTATGTTTAGATAGATACTTGTAATATTTTCTTACTTTTATTATTGCATCTTATATAGTGCGATGGTTTTGGCATCCGCCCCCGTCGACCCTCGTCCTGTCTATGATTCGGATGTGGTATATATTATCTTTTCATAACTATTGGTTCATTTATTGTTTATGAAAATTATGCCGACCAACATGACATAGATTTTATTTATCTAGGAGGTTGTTGAACCGGAAATTCCAACCGACCCTATTGTCGAGAGGTTAAATTTAGTTGAAGAAGGAAACAATTTCTTGAAGGAAAAAATAAGAAAAATTTAGGAGGAGAAGATGATATTGGAGTTGCATGTTGCGGATGTCGTCGATGATCACAAGATCAAGATGGATGCAATGGACTTGAAGATTAGAAAGATTAGAAAATATGCCATTCATATCGAGGCTTGGTATCATTATGCCGTTGGATTAGTTGTTACCTTGGTTGCGATTATGATCGCATTTGTTTTCGCATTGAAATGTTTTACATAGTTTCAATGTATGGTTTAATTAATTTAGATGCTCTGCAGAGCTTTATGTTGTTCTGTAATGATTTTCGCTTGAAGATGAGAACTATGTATGTACTTTGGTTTTAATGTGATGATGAACTTCTATTAATTTGGTCACTTAGTTATCTATTCATGATGTTCTGTAATGATTTTTGACACACTTAATTATATATAATGCACGCAGATGAACCGGCAATGGATGTACGATAACAGACACACCTCCGAGTACATTAAGGGCGTGCATGATTTTCTCGAAGTGGCTGAGGCAAACAAGCAGAATGGTTTTATGTGTTGTCCATGCCCTATATGTGGGAATACGAAGTCTTACTCTGACCGGAAAATCCTTCACACCCACCTGCTTTACAAGGGTTTCATGCCACACTATAATGTTTGGACGAGGCACGGAGAAATAGGGGTTATGATGGAAGACGGCGAAGAAGAAGAGTACGATGACAACTATGTGCCCCCTGAATACGGTGATGCTACTGAACATCAAGAGGAACCAGACGATGTGCACGATGATGCTGCAACGGGCGAAGCTGCTGAAGATCAAGAGGAACCAGACGATGTCCCCAATAATGTAGATCTCCGCCGGGTCATTGTCGATGCAAGGACGCAATGCGAAAGTCAAAAGGAGAAGCTAAAGTTTGATAGCATGTTAGAGGATCACAAAAAAGGGTTGTACCCCAATTGCGAAGATGGAAACACAAAGCTCGGTACCGTACTGGAATTGCTATAGTGGAAGGCAGAGAATGTTGTGCCAGACAAAGGATTTGAAAAGCTACTGAAAATATTGAAGAAGAAGCTTCCAAAGGATAACGAATTGCCCAACAGTACATCGCAGCAAAGAAGGTCGTATGCCTTCTAGGATTGGAGGTGCAGAAGATACATGCATGGCCTAATGACTGCATCCTCTACCACGGTGCGTACAAGGATCTGAACGCATGCCCGGTATGCGGAACATTACGGTATAAGATCAGACGAGATGACCCTGGTGATGTTAACGGCGAACTCCCCAGGAAGAGGGTTCCTGCGAAGGTGATGTGGTATGCTCCTATAATACCACGGTTGAAACGTCTGTTCAAAAACGGAGAGCATGCCAAGTTGATGCGATGGCACAGTGAGGACCGTAAGAAAGACGGGAAGTTGAGAGCACCCGCTGACGGGTCGCAGTGGAGAAAAATCGAGAGAAAGTACTGGATTGAGTTTGCACGTGACCCAAGGAGCGTATGGTTTGCTTTAAGCACGGATGCCATTAATCCTTTCGGGGAGCAGAGCAGCAATCACAGCACCTTGCCCGTGACTCTATGTATGTATAACCTTCCTCCTTGGATGTGCATGAAGCTGAAGTTCATTATGATGCCAGTTCTCATCCAAGGCCCTAAGCAACCCGGCAACGACATTGATGTGTACCTAAGGCCATTAGTTGAAGAACTTTTACAGGTGTGGAATGGAAACAGTGTACGTACGTGGGATGAGCACAAACATGAGGAATTTGACATAAAGGCATTGCTATTCGTGACCATCAACGATAGGCCCGCTCTCAGTAACCTTTCAGGATAGACAAACAAGGGATACCACGCATGCACGCATTGTTTACTTGACACCGAAAGTATATACCTGGGAAGCTGCAGGAAGAATGTGTACCTGGGCCATCATCGATTTCTTCCGACCAACCATCAAGGTCGAAAGAAAGGCAAGCATTTCAAAGGCGAGGCTGATCACCGGAAGAAGCCCGCCATGCGTACCGGTGATCACATACTTGCTATGGTCAATGATTTACACGTAATCTTTGGAAAGGGTCCCGGTGCGCTAGCTGTTCAGAATGACGCTGGGGGACACGCACCCATGTGGAAGAAGAAATCTATATTTTGGGACCTACCCTACTGGAAAGACCTAGAGGTCCGCTCTTCAATTGACGTGATGCACGTGACGAAGAACCTTTGCGTGAACCTGCTAGGCTTCTTGGGCGTGTATGGAAAGACAAAAGATACAGCTGAGGCACGGGAGGACCTGCAACGTTTGCACGAAAAAGACGGCATGCCTCCAAAGCAGTATGAAGGTCCTGCCAGCTATGCTCTTACCAAAGAAGAGAAGGAAATCTTCTTTGAATGCCTTCTTAGTATGAAGGTCCCGACTGGCTTCTCGTCGAATATAAAGGGAATAATAAATATGCCAGAGAAAAAGTTCCAAAACCTAAAGTCTCATGACTGCCACGTGATTATGACGCAACTGCTTCCGGTTGCATTGAGGGGGCTTCTACCGGAAAATGTCCGATTAGCCATTGTGAAGCTATGTGCATTCCTCAATGCAATCTCTCAGAAGGTGATCGATCCAGTAATCATACCAAGGCTAAGGAGTGATGTGGTGCAATGTCTTGTCAGTTTCGAGTTGGTGTTCCCACCATCCTTCTTCAATATCATGACGCACGTCCTAGTTCATCTAGTCGACGAGATTGTCATTCTGGGCCCGTATTTCTACACAATATGTACCCCTTTGAGAGGATCATGGGAGTCCTAAAGAAATATGTCTGTAACCGTGCTAGGCCAGAAGGAAGCATCTCCATGGGCCATCAAACAGAGGATGTCATCAGGTTTTGTGTTGACTTCATTCCTGGCCTTAAGAAGATAGGTCTCCCTAAATCGCGGTATGAGGGGAGACTGACTGGAAAAGGAACGCTTGGAAGGGACTCAATAATATGCAGGGATGGATATTCCTGGTCTCAAGCACACTACACAATTCTACAGAACTCTACCTTGGTGACCCCGTATGTCCATGAACACAAGAACAGTCTGCGCTCCAAACACCCGGAGCAGTGCGACGACTGGATTACATGTGAACACATCAGGACTTTCATCAGTTGGTTGGAAACACATCTCAGAGGTGACAACACTGTTTGTGATGAGATGTACTTGTTGTCCAGGGGACCATCTTCGACTGTTATGATTTGGAAAGGATAAGAGATAAATGGGAATACAGTTTACACGATTGACCAAGATCAAAAGAGAACCAACCAAAACAGCGGTGTCCGCTTTGATGCAACAACTGAGAGGGGAAAGGACACATATTATGGTTACATAGTGGACATATGGAAACTTGACTACGGACATGATTTTAAGGTTCCTTTGTTTAAGTGCAAATGGGTCAATCTGTCAGGAGGCGGGGTACAGGTAGACCCACAGTACGGAATGACAACAGTGGATCTGAAAAATCTTGGGTACACTGACGAACCGTTCGTCCTAGCCAATGATGTGGCACAGGTTATCTATCTGAAGGACATGTCTACCAGACCGAGAAAAAGAATAGATAAGGAAGCGAATACATCATACGATGAGCCAAAGTGCCACATAGTTCTTTCAGGAAAAAGGGACGTCGTGGGAGTGGAGGGCAAGACAGACATGTCTGAAGATTATGAAAAGTTTCATGAAATTCCTCTCTTCAAAGTCAAGGCTGACCCCAGCATCCTGATAAACGATGAAGATTATCCATGGTTACGGCGCAATAAGCAAATGACACAAGCAAAGAAAAAGTGAAGACTTTCTCCCGCAACTATTATGATGATACCATGCCAACTTTGTAACAGACGAGTATGGTACCATTGTCCGTTTTGTACATGCACATGCTATGTGGGTGAAATTATGATACCATGCCAACTTTCAACTTTTTTAGAGTTCATTTGAAATGCTTTAATGTCTTATGATTCGGCCCTCGTAATACCATTAATCCCGGTTCGCTCCTTGTCAACTATATTCTCACCAAGAACACTCTCAAGAGGGCAGCCACGTGGGCCATTGGTCCTGGTTCGTCTGGACCATTTTTCTCTATAGGCGCATCTATGTTCATTTTTTTAGTAAAGTTAATCACAAACTTGTGATTCACACAAATTTCAAAGAATTCAAATTTTAACTATTCAAATTTGAAAACTAATGGCACTAACAGAAAGTTTATAATTTTTCTAAAACTAAAAGCAAAAAAAATAAAAAAAATAAAGAAAAAAACGAAAATAAATAAATAATGCAAAAAACAAAACTAAAAAAACTAAAAAAATAAAAAAATATGTCACCTATTGGGCCAACACGGCCTGAATAGGACTAGAAACCCAACCTGGGCCAGGATTCAGGCCCGCAGAAGGCCCAATAGGACCACATCAGCATAGTGTCAGATTATGCCCGAAAGCCTGCAGTTGAGAGGAGCTCGAGAGGGTGGGCGTAGCAGCGCTTATAAACCACTCTCGAGCCCTCTCAACTAGCGAGGTGGGACTACACTTTGGCCACGATGCGGGCAGCACAGGGGCCTTTGGTTCCGGTTGGCGGCACCAACCGGGACTAAAGGGGGGCATTGGAACCGGTTCGTGGCAC
>NC_041390.1:367190-393010 GCF_002162155.2 Triticum dicoccoides | reverse complement strand
TATATGATGAATGGATGTGGCTATCTATGTATGAATATAATGTTCATAGCATTTTTTTGTTTATATATGTTTTCTAATATATGTATTAATTTTTTTATTTAGGTTGTTAGTAGATATCGATTTTAGGTTAGTGCATTTTAGGTTAGTGTAGAGGAAAAAGTAAAATAAGGAAAAGGAAGAAAAGAAGAAGAAGGAAGAAGGAAGAAGAAGAAAAAGAAGGAGAGGAAAAAGGAAAATAAGAAGAGGAAGAAAGGAGAAGAAGAGGATAGGAAGAAGAGGAGAAATAAATAAGAAGAGGAAAAAAGAAGAAAAAGAAGAGGAGAAGAAGAAAAAATAGAATATTTTCTATTTTTTCTTCTTCTCCTCTATTCCTTTCTTCTTCTCCTCTTTTTTTCTTCTTTTTTTTCTTCGATCTTCTCCTCTGTCGTCGTCGATATACCCCCCCCCCCTCTCGGCCCTCTCGCTCGACCAAAACTCTCGAGGACACCCAAACCCTAGAGAAAAAACGATGTTGGTCTCCTACCCCTCCCGCTGTGCCCCTACCCGACAAACTCTCTTGAGGCCACCCAAATTTACCAAGTTAAAAGAGCGTTGTCGTCGAGGCCACCCCAAACCCTTGAAGCGTTGTGTTGAGGGCACCCAAAACCCTTGAAGCGTTGTCTAGGCCCCTCCAAACCCTAGAGAAGCAGCGTCGAGGCCACTAACATGATTCCTTATTGTGATTAGCTAGCTAGTTCTACGTTTGCCACTAATATATATCCATCTGTACCATGTTTGAATAATAATTGACATGTTGTAAATATTTGCAGAAACTATGGAGCACTCCCGAGACGAAGCAACAGAAGCGATGTTGGGGGAGATAATCGCAGAAGGAAGTGATGTCGTTGCTTCATTTTTCAATGACACTGTTGGTCAGGAAGGACTGGGTGAAGAAGAGGGCTATGTTCATGATGGCTCCGGCCCATTAATGCCAGTACAAGAAGAGGGCTATGTTCATGATGGCTCCGGTGACCCAATGGAGGTACAAGAAGGAGACAGTGCTGACTGCTCCGGTGACCGAACCGAGTCCGGCCAGGTATATATATATTAGTTAAGCCCGTGCTGACTAGATAATTGATGCATTCATTGTTTTGGTATATGTACACATATTAATTAACTCTCGTCTTTCTTCCTTTTTCTAGCCCTTCGGATCGAGCACAACTTCGGTAAGGACACGAGGCCCGAAGAAAAAGTTGAGCTCGGATGAAAAGTTTGAGATCACAGCAATCGCGCGCGACAGCGAACCGATTGAACCCATCCGGACATAGAACGCATTTGCTGCTCACTGCGGGGTTCTTGTTATGGACAACATCCCGATCAGCATCCACCAATGGTATAAGCCTAAGTAGGAAGACCCTCAGGTGTCTTATGTCAATGATATGCAGAAAGATGATCTTTGGACTGAGCTGAAGGCAAATTTCACCCTACCGCCAGAGGAGGATCCGGAGAAGCCAGTTAAAGAGCAATTAATCAAGTCTTGTGCTCTTAAGAAGATGGCAGGCCTATTCAGGAGGTGGAGGAAAGAGCTAAAAAAATTTGTCGACAAAGAAGAGACACCAGAATTCATCGGCAAATATGAGAAGATCAGAGATCACTGGCCCGCATTTGTGGCCTACACGACATCGTAAAAGAGTAAGAAGATGTTGGCGACAAACAAGCAAAATGCTGCGAAGGAGAAGTTTCACCATCCCACGGGGTCAGGTGGCTACCTCAAAGCCCGGTCTAAGTGGTCCAAGGCTGAGAATGATCTGCTTGATAAAGGGATCGAACCGGAGACAATGAGATGGCCAGACCGTTGCCGGACTTGGTTCTTCGGGGCTGGCGAAACCTTGGACCCTGTATCATGGAAGTGCCGTTGGACGGACGAGCAACTGAAAACACCAGTCACAAGACTTCGGCAGTATATTGATGCAGCGCAGCAAGGGACGTTCGTTCCAGAAAGGGAGAAGGACCAGCTCACAATGGCCCTCGGGAATCCTTAGCACCTTGGACACACACGAGGCACGCCAGGCTCCATTCCGTGGAAGGTTGGTTTTCCAGACGCAGGGGGTTACAAAACCCACGAGAGGAGGAAGAAACTAGAGCAGAGCCAACTGCAGGCGCTGCACGAAAGGGTAATGAGGCTAGAGGAACGAGAAGCAGATCGCAACAAATGACCTACCGAAGCTTCCCCCGAGGCTACCCTGCCATCTCAGCGGAGAAGCAGCGTGGCTTCCACCGAGCTGCTTCAGCCGGAGCATGTCTTGACGGCTCCTGGCAGCTATCCCGTGGATGCTATCACAGAGGCTCAAAATTGCCACCTTATGACGCGATGGATGAATTTGAAGGTCAAGGCGGCTGTTGGCTCTGTTTATCCTACTGAACACGGCGCAACTTTTCACTGCCGGCCGATTCCAGAAGGATATGCTAGGGTGATGGTGGATGAAATAACGAAGGGATTTGAGGACCTCCATCTTGACTACCCTACCATTGAAGGGGAGACTAGGCTGGGTTCTGCTCTAAAGACTCCATGCCTATGGCGGAAGGAGCTCATCAACCTTCCGAACTGGACGCCTCCGCCTCCTCCTCCTCCTCCTCCTCCGGCGAGTCAGGGCACTCCGCCTCCTCCACCGCCTCCTCCTCCGGTGAGTGACGATCAGGGCGTTGGGCCTCCTTCTCTGGCGCGTGGCGGCACTTCGCCTCTTTCTCCGCCTGCGCCGGCGTGCCCGAGCAGCCAGCAGCCTCCTCCTTCTTCGATGCGTGGTGGCACTCTGCCTGCGCTGGCGTGCCCGAGCAGCCAGCAGCCTCCTCCTTCTCCAGCGCGTGGTGGCACTCCGACTCCTTCTCCGCCTGCGCCGGCGCGCCCGAGCAGCTAGCAGCCTCCTCCTTCTCCGCCTCGCCAGCAAGGGTGGAAGAGATCCGCCGCCGCCCCGGTTGCTCCGGCGCGTCGTAGTACTTCTCCTCCGTCTTGTAAGCAAGCACGAAAGAAGACAGGCGCTCCAGCCGCTCCGTCTGCTCCAGCGTCTAGCAGTACAACCAGCAGAGGCGGGAGGCAATATAGATACGGTCCTTCTCTCAAGCCTCTAGAGAAGTTACCGTACGAGAGAACCAAGGAGGAAAACGTGAAGATCGTGCAGGCCGAAGTGGACGACTTCTTTGCCGGGTTGAAAGCAAAGAGACATCCACCTCCGGAGGAGAAGGTAATTTAGGTGAAAGCAAAGCGCACTATCGATGCCCTGAGGAAACCACCAAAGTCTCCGCCGAGAACCAACTATGAGCGCATTACTGAACAGACATATCTCGAAGCGGAGCGGTCGGGAAGTACTGTCAGTGATAAAAGGTTAAAAGAACAAGCAGCTAGGAAAAAAATTGCCCAGCTCGGCGAACAAGCAAAGCAATCGTGCCCCCCACTCAATTTGTCTAGCAGCGACATCGTCGCTAATGCTCCGGGGACGGTGGCCTGTTATGGCAATCTTACTGATTTCTTGGAGGTGGTCGAACACAGATACAAGTACGGGAAGCCTTTCGTCAATATGAAAAATCTATAAGAACTATGATGCGAAGATTCCATAATTGGTACATGAAAACCTGCAGAGAGTCTGGGGGGACGAATGCTTTGTATCTGAATATTAAAGAGGAGCACGACCTCGTTGGAACTGATCTGTTGACTGTTCCATTTGAGGAGTTCTTCGAGTTCTTCAATCAAAAGGCCCTCGATAAATTAACGGTCTTTTGCTACTGTATGTAAGTACTATTTCTATCATTAAGTCTCTATATATAGCTCGGCTCTTTCATTGCATGTATTTACAATTAATTATCCTCACTATATTATGCAGATTGAAGATCGTCGAGTGCAAAAAACAAGAAATGTATGATATTGGGTTCATTAACACAAATATCATAGATGAAATTCAGGTTACAAAGCACGCCGAAGAGGCTGAGGCCAACTTGCTACAATCGTTGATCAAAAATCTAACCAAAGATTTAATACTCTTTCCTTACAACTTCCAGTGAGTGTTACTGTCGTGTGCATATTCGGTTTCCCTTATTACTCGAGCGAGGTTATAGTAATGTACTATGTTATTCTGGAGATTAAGATTGAGCGAGGAGTAGTAAACGTCTTAGACTCGAGACGAAAAGATCCTGAAACCTATGCGGACATGACTAATTTGCTCAACAAGTAAGTTCAATCGATCATTATCGCACCATATCGCCAAATTTTTGTTCATTTCCTGATATCTCAAGTAATAATAATTATTTTCTTTGTCTTGCAGGGTTTGGAAACAGTTCACCGCAGAAGTTCCGGGACTGCCGAAGGAGCTGCGATATACATACCCGAAAGTAAGTACTACTAGCTAGCTAGTTGTGCGCATCTCCCGTTGATTCTATAGTTGTGCTTTCATCAATGCCATTTATAATGCTTCATTATCAGTTTGATTGACCTCTATTTCTTGTAAAGTGCTTGTGGCAGGAACAAGGGAATGATTTATGTGGATACTACGTGTGCGAGTTCATCTACAACGCGACTTTGAGAAATAGGCGGGGCTACTTTGAGTTTTATTACACCATCATTTATGTTTTATTACACCATCATTAAAGTGCTTGTGGCAGCAAGACAATATGAAGTGCGTAAGCAATAATACTCACAATTTCATTTTATTACACCATCATTTCTGTTGAGTTTTATTCATATATGTATTAACCCCCTTCTTCAAATTAGACGTGGCAGATGCAGGATGAACTCCTAGAACAAGATCGCATGAAAGCAATTCAAGAGGAATTGGCGGGATTCTTTCTTGACCATGTCATCAATAAAGCCGAAGAATATCATGTGCAAATTGATTTCAATTGCTAGGGGATTGTAAGAGATCTTACATATTGTATATGTATGTAGCCAGTAGCGTCGGATAGATAATACGAAAACTTGTTGTTCGACCAACCTCTCGGAGAAGGAGAGGTCGATCGATCACTTCTCTCGGTATGCATGACAAATTTCTGTACTTAATGGTTCCCTTCATTTTCCTACTAGCTAGCGTGTCGAGGGCCTCTCTATGTACAGTACGTAGCGTCAACCAAGCACGGACATAAGAGAGGACACGTCTCTCTATTAATTAGCAAGCTAACACAATATATGAAACACCTAAATTAACCCCCCAAAACCCCCAACCCCCCCCCTTCAAAAAAAACAAAAACCACGGCCACTGAAATGCTGACGCGTGGATGCCTTTTGGTCCCGGTTGGTGCCACCAACCGGGACCAAAGGCCCTCCTGCCTGGGCTCGGCGCACCGGCCATGTGGAGGCACATCTGTCCCAGTTCGTATTAGAACCGGGACTAAAGGGGGGAGGCATTAGTAACGACCCTTTAGTCCCTGTTCAAGAACCGGGACTAAAGGCCCTTAAGAACTGGGACAAATGCGCCCTTTTCTACTAGTGTGGGTGAATGAATTACTGCCGAGCAATTGATAGAAAAGCGAATAATTATGATGTTATCTAGGCATGATTATGTATATAGGCATCACGTCCTTAACAAGTAGACCGACTCCTGCCTGCATCTACTACTATTACTCCACACATCGACCGACTCCTGCCTGCATCTAGAGTATTAAGTTCATAAGAACAGAGTAACGCCTTAAGCAAGATGACATGATGTAGAGGGATAAACACATGCAATATGATATAAACCCCATCTTGTTATCCTCGATGGCAACAATACAATACGTGTCTTGCAACCATTTCTGTCACTGGGTAAGATCACCGCAAAATTGAACCCAAAGCTAAACACTTCTCCCATGGCAAGAAAGATCAATCTAGTAGGCCAAACCAAACTAATAATTCGAAGAGACATGTAAAGATAACTCAATCATACATAAAAGAATTCAAAGAAGATTCCAATATTATTCATAGATAAACACATGATCATAAACCCACAATTCATCGGATCTCGACAAACACACCGCAAAAAGAGATTACATCGAATAGATCTCCACAAGAGAGGGGGAGAACATTGTATTGAGATCCAAAAAGAGAGAAGAAGCCATCTAGCTAATAACTATGGACCCATAGGTCTGTGGTAAACTACTCAGAACTCATTGGAGAGGCTATGGTGTTGATGTAGAAGCCCTCCGTGGTCGATTCCCTCTCCAGCAGAGTGCCGACGAAGGCTCCAAGATGGGATCTCTCGGATATAGAAGGTTATAGTGGTGGAAATTGTGTTTCGCGGTGCTCCTGGATGTTTTTGGGGTCCGTGAACATATATAAGAGGAAGAAGTACGTCGGTGGACGCCCGAGGGGCCCACGAGACAGGGGGCGCACCCTACAGGGGGGGGGCTCCTATCTCGTGGGGCCCTCGGAGCTTTCTTGACTTGCACTCCAGGCTCTCCGGATCAGATTTATTCAAAAAATAACGCTCCCGAAGGTTTCATTCCGTTTGGACTCCGTTTGATATTCCTTTTCTTTGAAATACTGAAATAGGCAAAAAAAACAACAATATGGGCTGGGCCTTCGGTTAGTAGCTTAGTCCCAAAAATGATATAAATGTGTAGAATAAAGCCCATAAACATCCAAAGGGGGTAATATAATTACTTGGAACAATCAAAAATTATAGATACGTTGGAGACGTATCAAGCATCCCCATGCTTAATTCCTGCTCGTCCTTGAGTGGGTAAATGATAAAAAGGGAATTTTTGATGTGGAATGCTACCTAGCATAATTAATAATGTAATTTTCTTTCATTGTGGCATGAATGTTCAGATCCAAATAATACAAAATAAAAGTTCATAGTGACATGAGAAATAGTAATACTTCAAGCATACTGAGCAAGTAATCATGTCTTCTCAAAATAACATGGCTAAAGAAAGTTATCCCTACAAAATCATATAGTCTGGATATGCTTCATCTTCTTCACACAAAGTATTTAATCATGCACAACCCCGATGACGAGCCAAGTAATTGTTTCATACTTTAATAATCTCAAACTCTTTCAACTTTCAAGCAATACATGAGCGTGAGCCATGGACATAGCACTATGTGGAATAGAATGGTGGTTTTGGAGAAGACAAAAAAGGAGAAGATAGTCTCACATCAACTAGGCATATCAACGGACTATGGAGATGCCCATTAATAGATATCAATGTGAGTTAGTAGGGATTGCCATGCAACGGATGCACTAGAGCTATAAATATATGAAAGCTCAACAAAAGAAAACTAGTGGCTGTGCATCCAACTTACTTCCTCATGAAGACCTAGGGCACTTTTGAGGAAGCCCATCATTGGAATATACAAGCCAAGTTCTATAATGAAAAATTCCCACTAGTATATGAAAGTGACAACATATGAGACTCTTTACCATGAAAGATCATGGTGCTATTTTGAAGCACAAGTGTGGACAAGGAGATAGTAGCATTGTCCCTTCTCTATTTTTCCTTCATTTTATTTTTTTTCTTTTTTTATTTTTTCTTTGGCCTTTTCCTTTTTTTGGCCTCTTTTTTTTCTTTTCTTTTTATTTTTTTGTCTTTTTGTATAGTCCGAAGTGTCATCCCGACTTGTGGGGGAATCATAGCCTTCATCATCCTTTCCTCACAAGGACAATGCTCTAATAATGAAGATCATCACACTTTTATGGATTTACAACTCAAAGCTAGAACAAGATATGACTCTATATGAATGCCTCCGGCGGTGTACCGGGATATGCAATGACTCAAGAGCGACATGTATGAAAATTATGAAAGTGGCTTTGCCACAAATACGATGTCAACTACATGATCATGCAAAGAGCAATATGACAAAAGTAATGTGTGTCATATGAACGGAACGGTGGAAAGTTGCATGGCAATATATCTCAGAATGGCTATGGAAATGCCTTAATAGGTAGGTATGGTGGCTGTTTTGAGGAAGGAGTATGGTGGGTGTATGGTACCGGCAAAAATTGCGCGGCACAAAAGAGGCTAGCAATGGTGGAAGGGTGAAAGGGTGCGTATAATCCATGGACTCACCATTAATCAAAAGAACTCATATACTTGTTGCAAAAATTTAGAAGTCATCAAAAATCAAAGCACTACGCGCATGCTCCTAGGGAGATAGATTGGTAGGAAAAGACCATTGCTCGTCCCCGACTGCCACTCATAAGGAAGACAATCGATAAATAAAATTGTGCTCCAACTTCATCACAAAGCGGTTCACCATACGTGCATGCTACGGGAATCACAAACTTCAACACAAGCATTCTTTAAAACCATAATCACCCAACTAGCATGACTCTAATATTACTACCTCCATATCTCAAAACAATTATCAAGTATCAAGTTGATCATAGCATCCAATTCACTTCCTATGATAGTTTTTATTATACCCAACTTGGATGCTCATCATTCTAGGACCAACTTTGTAACAATAGCAAATACCATGCTGTTCTAAAATACTCTCAAAATGATATAAGTGAATCATGAGAGACTAGCAATTTCTTCAAAATTAAGACACCACCATCGTGCTCTAAAAGATATAAGTGAAGCACTAGAGCAAAAACTATCAAGCTCAAAAGATATAAGTGAAGCACATAGAGTATTCTAGCAAATTCTAAACAAATAGGCTTCTCCCAAAAGGTGTGTTACAGCAAGGATGATTGTGGTAAACTAACAATCAAAGACTAATATAATACACGACGCTCCAAGCAAAACACATATCATGTGGCGAATAAAAATATAGCTCCAAGTAAAGTTACCAATGAACGAAGACGAAAGAGGGGATGCCTTCCCGGGGCTTCCCCAAGCTTAGGCTTTTGGATACTCTTGAATATCTTGGGGTGCCATGGGCATCCCCAAGCTTAGGATCTTGCCACCCTTTATTCCATAGTCCATAAAGGCCTTACCCAAAACTTGAAAACATCAGAACACAAAACTCAACAGGAAATCTTATAAGCTCCGTTAGTGAAAAAAAACAAAACCACCAAATAAGGTACTGAAATGAAATCATTATTTATTTATTTTGGTGTTAAACCTACTGTATTACAACTTCCTTATGGTTTATAAACTAATTTATTATCCATAGATGCATTGAAATAAGCAAACAACACACGAAAAACAGAATCTGTCAAAAATAGAACAGTCTGTAGCAATATGTAACTAATGCAAACTTCTGAAACTCTAAAAATCCTACCAAAATTGTAAGTACTGAGAAATTTGTCTATTGATCAGCAGAAAAACGAATCAATGCAAAATCCCATTCCTGTGATTTATTGATTTTTTTCTCGTGAGCGCAAAGTTTCTGTTTTTCAGCAGAATCAAATCAACTATCATCATAGCTTATCCTATAGGTTCTACTTGGCACAAACACTAAACAAAAGATAAAAACACATCTAAAAAAAGAGTAGATGCAGGATTTATTACTAAACAGGAGCAAAAACAAAAAACATAAAGAGAAATTGGGTTACCTCCAAACTACCTCTGTCGTTTAACGCCTCTAGCTAGGCATAAAAGCAAGGATAGATCTAACTAGTGCCATAATAATAAGATAGATCTTGAAAACTCATCTCATATTCTCTACGTTCGGCAGCAAGTTTTCTTTGAGGCAAGCAAAAGTAATCAAAAGGGCTAAATTTGGTGGGACAAAGGTCCCCAAGATCAATCACAGGAGCAATGGGTTCCTCCTTCGGCCCTTCGTAATGCACAACTATTTCATCACTAAAAGCATTCTTTTGGCAAAATCTTGTGAGCCTATACTCAAGAGAGTATCCTAGCTCATTGTTTCGAAGAGCAAAATCATTATTAAGTTTGTTAATGCAATCAATCAACACTTTGGTAGGAACCTTTTTTCTAAGGTTTTCATTAAAAGCAACATAGTCAGAAGATTGAAAACATCTAAATTCCTCTTGATCATAGAGGATCGCTTCTATGGGAGGACGACCGACGTCCACCCTATAGTGCGCAAAGATTTATTTGGCCTTTCTTATGATAAATCTAAACTCATGAGCCAAAAAGATAGTAACAGCGCGCTTAACAGAAGAATGCTTAATATTAGAAAATTCTAGGAAAATTCTTTGTATGCAAAGATGCATATGCATAAATTGTCTTTCAAGTTCAACTACAAGCATAGCGATAGCATCCGCAAGACTACTAGTTCTATGAAGAATAGAACAACCCATGGAAGGTAAAGCACCGGCACAAGTAAAGAAATCTTGAATAACACCTTTGCCAATAATGTTACCACTGCCGATTCGAAACTTTTTAGTATGCAAGATAGGGGGTTCATCGGCCGGAGCCTCGGGATTTTCCATGTTATCATTATTGTCCATATCGACGATAATCTCCCCAGTTTCAGACATAGCGGCAAACAAAAAGCAAGGCGGAATAAAGCGGGTGAAAAAGAGGGGAGGAGATTGGGAAAGAGAAGGCGAATAAAACGGCAAGGGTGAAGTGGGGGAGAGGAAAATGAGAGGCAAATAATGTAAATGCGAGGGAGATGGGTTTGTGATGGGTACTTGGTATGTCTTGACTTGAGCGAAGACCTCCCCGGCAACGGCGCCAGAAATCCTTCTTGCTACATCTTGAGCTAGCGTTGTTTTCCCCAAAGAGGAGAGGGTGATGCAGCAAAGTGTAGCGTAAGTATTTCCCTCAGTTTTGAGAACCAAGGCATCAATCCAGTAGGAGGCTCCTCAAAAGTCCCACGCACCTACACAAACAAACTGAGAACTTGCAACCAACGTAATAAAGGGGTTGTCAATCCCTTCACGGTCACTTATGAAAGTGAGATCTGATAGAGATAGTATGATAAGATAAATATATTTTTGGTATTTTGTGATATAGATGCAGAAAAGTAAAGATGCAAATTAAAGTAGATTGAAAGCAAATATAATAAGAGAAAGACCCGGGGGGCATAGGTTTCACTAGAGGCTTCTCTCGAGAGCATAAGTATTTCGGTGGGTGAACAAATTACTGTCGAGCAATTGATAGAAAAGCGAATAATTACAATGTTATCTAGGCATGACCATGTATATAGGCATCACGTTCATAACAAGTAGACCGACTCCTGCCTACATCTACTACTATTACTCCACACATCGACCGACTCCTGCCTGCATCTAGATTATTAAGTTCATAAGAACAGAGTAACGCCTTAAGCAAGATGACATGATGTAGAGGGATAAACACATGCAATATGATATAAACCCCATCTTGTTATCCTCGATGGCAACAATACAATATGTGTCTTCCAACCCTTTCTGTCACTGGGTAAGATCACCGCAAGATTGAACCCAAAGTTAAACACTTCTCCCATGGCAAGAAAGATCAATATAGTAGGC
Organism: Triticum dicoccoides; assembly: GCF_002162155.2. Taxonomy (NCBI): domain Eukaryota; kingdom Viridiplantae; phylum Streptophyta; class Magnoliopsida; order Poales; family Poaceae; genus Triticum; species Triticum dicoccoides. Next base: position 381,698 of record NC_041390.1, on the reverse strand, counting down.
CAAACCATCTGATAATTCGAAGAGACTTGTAAAGATAACACAATCGTACATAAAAGAATTCAGAGAAGATTCCAATATTATTAATAGAAAAACTTGATCAAAAACCCACAATTCATCGGATCTTGACAAGCACACCACAAAAAGAGATTACATCGGATAGATCTCCACAAGAGAGGGGGAGAACATTGTATTGAGATCCAAAAAGAGAGAAGAAGCCATCTAGCTAATAACTATGGACCCGTAGGTCTGTGGTAAACTACTCAGAACTCATTGGAGAGGCTATGGTGTTGATGTAGAAGCCCTCCATGGTCGATTCCCCCTTCGGCAGAGTGCCGGCGAAGGCTCCAAGATGGGATCTCGCGGATACATAAGGTTACAGCGGTGGAAATTGTGTTTCGTGGTGCTCCTGGATGTTTTCGGGGTCCGTGAACATATATAAGAGGAAGAAGTACGTCGGTGGATTCCCGAGGGTCCCACGAGACAGGAGGGCGCACCCTACATGGGAGGCCTCCTATCTCGTGGGGCCCTCGGAGCTTTCTTGACTTGCACTCCAGGCTCTCCGGATCATATTTCACTAGTAGAAAAGGGGGCATTTGTCTGGTTCGTAAGGGCCTTTAGTCCCAGTTCTTGAACCGGGACTAAAGGGTCGTTACTAATGCCTCCCCCCTTTAGTCCCAGTTCTAACGCGAACCGGGACAGATGTGCCTCCACGTGGCCGGTGCCGCGAGCCCAGGCAGGAGGGCCTTTGGTCCCGGTTGGTGGCACCAACTGGGACCAAAAGGCATCCACGCGTCAGCATTTCAGTGGCCGTGGTTTTTGTTTTTTTTGAAAGGGGGGGGTTGGGAGTTTTGGGGGGTTAATTTAGGTGTTTCATATATTGTGTTAGCTAGCTAATTAATAGAGAGAAGTGTCCTCTCTTATGTCCGTGCTTGGCGACGCTACGTATTGTACATAGAGAGGCCCTCGCCACGCTAGCTAGTAAGAAAATGAAGGGAACCATTAAGTACAGAAATTCGTCATGCATACCGAGAGAAGTGATCGATCGACCTCTCCTTCTCTGAGAGATTGGTCGAACAACATGTTTTCGTATTATCTATCCGACGCTACTGGCTACATACATATACAATATGTAAAATCTCTTACAATCCCCTAGCAATTGAAATCAATTTCCACATGATATTCTCCGGCTTTATTGATGACGTGGTCAAGAAAGAATCCCGCCAATTCCTCTTGAATTGCTTTCATGCAATCTTGTTCTAGGAGTTCATCCCGCATCTGCCACGTCTAATTTGAAGAAGGGGGTTAATACATATATGAATGAAACTCAACAGAAATGATGGTGTAATAAAATGAAATTGTGAATATTATTGCTTACGCACTTCATATTGTCTTTTAGAGTAGCCCCGCTTATTTTTCAAAGTCACGTTGTAGATGAACTCGCACACGTAGTATCCACAGAAATCATTCCCTTGTTCCTGCCACAAGCACTTTACGAGAAATAGAGGTCAATCAAACTGATAATGAAGCATTATAAATAGCATTGATGAAAGTACAGCTATAGAATCAACGGGAAATGCGCGCAACTAGCTAGCTAGTAGTACTTACTTTCGGATATATATATCGCAGCTCCTTCGGCAGTCCCGGAACTTCTGCGGTGAACTGTTTGCAAACCCTGCAAGACAAAGAAAATAATTATTATTACTTGAGATATCAGGAAATGAACAAAAAGTTGCCGATATGGTGCGATAATGATCGATTGAACTTACTTGTTGGGCAAATTAGTCATGTCCGCATAGGTTTCGGGATCTTTTCGTCTCGAGTCTAAGACGTTTACTACTTCCCGCTCAAGCTTAATCTCCAGAAGAACATAGTGGAATCAGCGCACACATGCATAACTCATCAATTACATTACTATAACCTCCCTCGAGTAATAAGGGAAACCAAATATGCACACGACAGTAACACTCACTGGAAGTTGTAAGGAAAGAGTATTAAATCTTTGTTTTGATTTTTGATCAACGATTGTAGCAAGTTGGCCTCGGCCTCTTCGGCGTGCTTTTTTACAAGAAATTCATCTATGATATTTGTGTTAATGAACCCAATATCATACATTTCTTCTTTTTTACACTCGACGATCTTCAATCCGCATAATATAGTGAGGATAATTAATTATAAATACATGCAATGAAAGAGCCGAGAAATAGTACTTACAGACAGTAGCAAAAGACCGTTAGTTTATCGAGGGCCTTTTGATTGAAGAACTCGAAGAACTCCTCAAATGGAACAGTAAACAGATCAGTTCCAACGAGGTCACTACAAGAAATATGTCAACTTGTGACCACCACTATTGGTCACTGAAAGGTCATGGTTTTTCATTTGCGACCTTTTTGTGACCAAAAACAGAAGGTCATAAGTTGGCGGTCGTAAACTGACTATAGCGACCTTTCTTCTGGAATGGTCGAAGACGTTTATCACCAAAATATGTCCACTGTGGCGTTTTGGTCACTAGGAACCTCCCCAGGCCACTTAGGCATCCAGCGTGGCAAGCTGATGTGGCACAAGATTCAGCCCGGTCCAATTCGGTTTTCTACATGGGCCTAGCCCATTAATTCAGCCCATTTAGTATATTTATTTTTGTTAATTTTGTTTACCTACATGGGCCAAGCCCAACTGGTCAGCCCATAAATTTTTATGCACGTTTGGCCTTTCAAGAATATATATACAATTTTGTGCAGCCCATTTCTGGTTTACATTCGACCTTTTTATAAATTCCAATATTAATTCAATCCTGGAGTTGGTCCAGTACTCTTTTCAGCCCATTCACATAATACATATGATCCACCTTTTCGACAAATTTTGCAAATAATTTCATATTTCAGCACTAAATATGTTTACATCACAGGCAATAAAGCCCTACAAAATAGTATCACTTGTTCCTATACAAAACTATCAAATGATACATACAACAAAACAGAATACAGAAAATTTAGTTCAACAAAAATAGGTTTTCTTCCTCTTCCATCTTCCAGAACACACAACACCTATGAAAATAAAGATGCCACAACAAAAATGGAAGGATCAGCCACTAGAAGCATATTGAATACAAGGGAAATAATCAAACTAAAGAAATGAAAGGTACGCACTGTGAAACATTTGAGAGCACGAATATTTTTTATATTACCATAACAAACAGAAATGTAATCTGATTGCACAAGACACATGGCATGTAATATTCAGAATCCAGGCATGTCAAATTTTAAGCACCAGCAGAATAGATCTAATAAACCAGACCATAATCAGCATGCATCAAGATTTATGGTTCTAGCAAAACAGTAAGGATACAGAGATACACGCATCAAGCATACCAGCTACTACAATAAGAGGTTCAGATGCTCCAGGAACTATAGGGAGAATGCACCCCGGCAGTCGTGCAGTAGCTAGGGATTGAGGAGGACGAGCTTGCTCCCATTGTACCTGGATTGTAGAGAAGAAAACAAGTTATGGCAGCAGAAGCATCATGCTGTATCCATTGTACCAGGGTCATATTTAGGTACACAATTAGCTAATATTTTGATAAAAAGTACTCAGTAGCTACAATGTATAGGTTACACGTATGAATGAAACAGTGAAAACAATGAAAACAATGGTATCCGGTATACCGCCACGCATGAGCACTTTTTAATATTTATATTCATCATCATAGTAACCTATAACCCCCTATGCTCATTGTTACAAATCTATGCATGGTTACAAAAAATAAACCTATGTATTTGAAACCAGAATAGATTTCTCACTCAAATCTGAATTCATTGGTTTCTCCTCCAAACTATTGAAATCTCAAGCCTCAAATTCGCTACTTTCTTGGGCAACAAACATCATTGCAAATTTGCAATGCAGCATAGATAAACCAAATGTAACATCAGAAACAACAAGGTAGAATCATCTAGACCACATGTTAACCAGCAAAAAAATCTAGAACACATGTTCAACCGAAATGCAGAGAACGATTTGAAATCAAGTGCAAGAATTGAAGTAGCACATACAACTAGCATGTTACGGTTTGTGGGTGATGGGGAAAATGCATGTGAAGTGCATAAATCACGGACTGGGATCAGGTGACATGCGCTACGGTGACATGCACGGTGACATGCGGCCCAAATTCAAATTTAAACATTGCGAAAAAATTTGAAAAAAATCATGCATGTTCACAGCACATACTAAGATAGCCCCTAAAAAATTCAGATCAAAATTCGAAACATACATCGAGAAACAAAAAACAGACAAGAATAGAGCATGTCAACTACTGTAAAGCACAATCACTAGCATGGTGGTGAGAGCAGTTTCCAGACGCCAACCATTCTTCTTGGAGGTACTGGACGCTCCCGCCTTATAGCGTGAGTGGAGGTAGCACGCAATCTGCACCAACAAAGCACCAAAAACAACGTCAATCCACTGTGTCACAGTCTCACAGACAGCCAAACCATCTTAATCCTAAAAACAAAAAAGGCATCAGCACCACCGAGGAGGAGGACGCACCGAGAATAGACACTGCAAGAATAGCATACTTCTATGCTGAGTCTAACAGAACAAGGTCCTACAAAGAACTAGGACTAAACAGACTACTGTAGTATCAATTAACTCGCACATGATTAAAAAAACTCAGCATGTTCTTCAGTGGGTAATATACTTCTGATACTAAATCATCTTAATGTGCTGCAATGTACGTATAGCAAAGAATGACAGAGCAATGGAGAACCAAATTAAATAGATGCACTATGCTGCGTGATACAAGTGGTGAGGGCAGCATTTGGGCAACGTCAAAATTCTTTTCCACCGATACATAAAGATGAAAAATCCTCCCATATCACGTGCTCAAAATTTCGAGGTGAACAATGGAGATCTCTGTGGAACTGGACGGTCCTAAGTCCCCGCTTGCCATATCTCCCAATATAACAAGATCCGGTAGTTCTAACAGAAACATTTCACACTTGAAAGCTGCAAGGGTTCCGAAGATCAATAGACCGAAACAGACCCTCCCGGGAACCATGCCAAGAGCAAGATCTCGGGTTCCCGGGAAAGAAGGGATCGAGGTCTGCTTACCGTAGCGTGCCCAGAGCTGAGGCTTGACGCTGGAGCACTCGCAGATGAGGACGGGGAGGGTGGGGTTGCGGGTCTTGATGTCACCATAGTTCTTCTTCACGAACTCCCTGCGAATCAGATCATAGATCCAACACCACGACATGAGCAAGCGACGAATCGATTGTAGAGAGAGAAATGGGGGAAGAGAAGCCGGTGTGTTGGTGCTACCATGAGGAAGGCACCCAAGCTGGTGGAGTTGAGGTCCCCGGCGTCCTCCCCCTGCGCGGCGGCCCCGGTGCCCACCTCGTCGTCGATGCCCAGCGACCAAAGGGCGTCCATGCGCCCCGCGAGGGAGGAGGCGATAGCACGAACAAGGAGGAGGACTCGCACCACCGCGGAGGCCATGGGATCGGCAAGGAGCTGTATCTCACCGGTCCGGCGCGGCGGGGATCCGGCGATCCGTCTCGCCACATCCGTACATGTCGGGAGGAAGGGAGGTCGCCGGTGGGGCTGGGGATGGGTTTGCGGGAGTGGAGATCGGCGGGGCTGGGGATGGGTTGCGGGAGAGGAGAGGATAGATCTTGGGGACCGAGGGGAGGGGGGAGTGGGTGAGTGGCGGTGGCGCGGGTGGGGATCTGGGGGATCGAGGGGTGGGTGGGTGGGTTAGGGTTTTTGACACTCGGGAGAAGCTCCACCGTTGGATGGATGCGTGATTGATGGTTCAGATTGCGTCCAATTTTGTGATCCGTGTAAAAGCTATTCCTCGCGTCTCATTGGCCGGCTATCTCGCACTTGAATCTCAAAATTTTGGACCTAAAACTTTAAAAAAAAATAAACACAACAACGGCATAGTTTGTCAACATGATCTCATTTTTTTCATAAGTGTGCATCTTAGAATGGCAAAAGATGCCATAGTTCGACGGCTTTTATTTTCTTTGCACAAAAAGATGATTTTCCATTTTTCGAGTGCATAAAAAGATTTTTTTTATGAAGAAGCTACCAAATATTTGTTCCAAAATAGCACAACTCCATTTTTCAAAAATATTAGACCACATTATATGTAAAATTGACAAAATAGTGACATGTCAAAGGCTCTTGATCCACCTCTTATAAAAAAACAAATTTCATCCATTTTCAGTAGGAAGCGCGGAAAATGTGAACGAAAATTTGTTCAAATAATTTCATATTGTGCACAAGGGTGCATATTGTAATGGCAGACAATGTTGCCTAAACAAGTTTTCATTTTCTTTGGACGAAAAAAACATTTTTCATTTTTCGAGTGCCCAAAATGAGTTTTTTTTGTGAAGAACCTACCAAATAATTGTTGCAAATTTGGACCAAATCAATTTTCTAAAATACTAGGACATATTTAATGCACAATTGACAAAATGGTTGGGTGTAAAAAATTTTGATCCACCTCTGGTGAAAAAGACAAATTTCCGCCGTTTCAGTTGGAAGCGGGTCAAATTTAAACAGTGGTTGCCTCATAGTTTGCTATTTATTTTTTCCAAAAATCATTTTTAGGTACAAAAGTATCTATTTAATCAGAGAAACACCAAAAAAATTCCAAGATTCAACCACTAGCTAGAAATGGTCATTCCCGCTGTTTTGACTGCATTTTGAAACGAGCATAAAAAATTCAAAAAAAATCAAAAAAATAGAAAACCTTTGCATTGTGTCATTATATGTGGCCAAGTTACCAGGAAAAATAGCAAACTTGTAATACGGAAATTATTTTAAAAAGTGTTCTCATAAACGAGCTATCACGTGTGCAGATCAATGGCTTTCAAGCCAAATGATCAATCTTATAGCCACATTCATGGCATAGTTTGTTCAAATGATCTCATATTGTGCACAAGGGTGCATATTGGAATGACAAACAATGTTGCCTAAGGAAGTTTTCATTTTCTTTGGACGAAAAATTCATTTTCTATTTTCTGAGTGCCTGAAAGGAGGGTTTTTTTGTGAAGGACCTCCAAATGATTGTTGCAAATTGGATCAAATCATTTTTCAAAAATACTAGGCCATATTTAATGCACAATTGACCAAATGGTTGGGTGTAAAAAGTTTTGATCCACCTCTGGTGAAAAAGACAAATTCCCGCCAATTCAGTTGGAAGCGGGTCAAATTTGAACTGCAGCTCCCTCATAGTTTGCTCTTTATTTTTTCCAAAAATCATTTCTAGGTACATAAGTATCTATTTAATCAGAGAAACAACAAAAAAATTCCAAGATTCAACCACTAGCTAGGAACAGTCATTCCCGCCGTTTTGACCGCATTTTGAAACGGGCATAAAAAAATCAGAAAAAATCAAAAAAATGGAAAACCTTCGCATTGTGTCATTATATGTGACCAAGTTTCCAGGAAAAATAATAAACTTGCAATACGGAAATTATTTTTAAAAAGTGTTCTCAGAAATGAGCTATCATGCGCGAAGATTCTTGGCTTTCAAGCCAAATGATCAATCTTATGGCCACATTCATGGCATAGTTTGTTCAAATGATCTCATATTGTGCACAAGGGTGCATCTTGGAATTCCAAACAATGCTGCCTAAGGGAGTTTTCACTTTCATTGCACAAAAGAGCCATTTTCCATTTTTCGAGTGCCCCAAATGAGGTTTTTTTGTGAAGGACCTACCAAATAATTATTGACAAATTGGACCAAATCATTTTTCAAAAATACTAGGCCATATTTAATGCACAATTGACAAAATGGTTGGGTGTAAAAAGTTTTGATCCACCTCTGGTGAAAAAGACAAATTCCCACCGATTCAGCTGGAAGCGGGTCAAATTTGAATTGCAACTGCCTCATAGTTTGCTCTTTATTTTTTCCAAAAATCATTTCTAGGTACATAAGTATCTATTTAATAATAGAAACATCAAAAATTTTCCAAGATTCAACCACTAGCTAGGAATGGTCAAGCCTACCGCTTTGACCGCATTTTGAAATGAGCATAAAAAATTCAAAACAAATCAAAAATTGGAAAACCTTCGCATTGTGTCATTATATGTGACCAAGATTCCAGGAAAAATAATAAACTTGTAATACGGAAATTATTTTAAAAAAGTGTTCTCAGAAATGAGCTATGATGCGTGAAGATTCATGGCTTTCAAGCCAAATGATCAATCTTATGGCCACATTCATGGCATAGTTTGTTGAAATGATCTCATATTGTGCACAAGGGTGCATATTGGAATGACAAACAATGTTGCCTAAGTAAGTTTTCATTTTCTTTGGACCAAAAATTCATTTTCCATTTTCTAAGTGCCTGAAAGGACTTTTTTTTGTGAAGGACCTCCCAAATGATTGTTATGCTTTCTTGGCAGCTATGAGGATGATCCTCAGGTTCTGGACCCAGTCCGTATAGTTGCTGCCATCATCTTTCAGCTTGGTTTTCTCTAGGAACGCGTTGAAGTTCATGTTGACATGAGCATTTGGCCATTTGATCTACAAGACATATTTTGCAAAGATTTTAGACTAAGTTCATGATAATTAAGTTCATCTAATCAAATTATTTAATGAACTCGCACTCAGATTAGACATCCCTCTAGTCATCTAAGTGTTACATGATCCGAGTCGACTAGGCCGTGTCCGATCTGCACGTGAGACGGACTAGTCATCATCGGTGAACATCTCCATGTTGATCGTATCTTCCATACGACTCATGTTCGACCTTTTGGTCTCTGTGTTCCGAGGCCATGTCTGTACATGTTAGGCTCGTCAAGTTAACCTAAGTGTTTTTCATGTGTAAATTTGTCTTACACCCGTTGTATGTGAACGTTAGAATCTATCACACCCGATCATCACGTGGTGCTTCGAAACAACGAACTGTCGCAACGGCGCACAATTAGGGGAAACACTTTCTTGAAATTATTATGAGGGATCACCTTATTTACTACCGTCATTCTAAGTAAACAAGATGCATAAACATAATAAACATCACATGCAATTAAATAGTAGTGACATGATATGGCCAATATCATATAGCCCCTTTGATCTCCATCTTCGGGGCTCCATGATCATCTTCGTCACCGGCATGACACCATGATCTCCATCATCATGATCTCCATCATCGTGTCTCCATGAAGTTGCTCGCCAAGTATTACTTCTACTACTATGGCTAACGGTTTAGCAATAAAGTAAAGTAATTACATGGCGTTAAATCATTGACACGTAGGTCATACAATAATTAAGACAACTCCTATGGCTCCTGCCGGTTGTCATACTCATCGACATGCAAGTCGTGATTCCTATTACAAGAACATGATATCATACATCACAATATATCATTCATCATTCATCACAACTTTTGGCCATATCACATCACAAAGCAATTGCTGCAAAAACAAGTTAGACGTCCTCTAATTGTTGTTGCATCTTTTATGTGGCGGCAATAGGGTTCTAACAAGAACGCTTTCTTACCTACGAAAAACCACAACGTGATTTGTCAACTTCTATTTACCCTTCTTAAGGACCCTTTCCATCGAATCCGCTCCAACTAAAGTGGGAGAGACAGACACCCGCTAGCCACCTTATGCAACTAGTGCATGTCAGTCGGTGGAACCTGTCTCACATAAGCGTACGTGTAAGATCAGTCTGGGCCGCTTCATCCCACAATACCGCTGAAGCAAAATAAGACTAGTAGTGGCAAGAAAGTTGACAACATCTACGCCCACAACAGATTTGGGTTCTACTTGTGCAAAGAGAACTACGCATAGACCTAGCTCATGATGCCACTGTTGGGGAACGTTGCAGAAAATAAAAAAATTCCTACGGTTTCACCAAGATCAATCTATGAGTTCATCTAGAAACGAGAGACAGGAGTGCATCTACATACCCTTGTAGATCGAGCGGAAGCGTTCAAGAGAACGGGGTTGAGGGAGACGTCTCCTCCTTCTTGATCCAGCAAGGGGGAAGGAGAGGTTGATGAAGATCCAGCAGCACGATGGCGTGGTGGTGGATGCAGCAGGGTTCCCGGCAGGGCTTCGCCAAGCGTCTGCGGGAGGGAGAGGTGTAGCAAGGGGGAAGGGAGGCGCCAGGTGCAAGAGTGCGGCTGCCCTCCCTCCCCCCCTCTATATATTGGGTCTCCGGGGGGGGCGCCGGCCCTAGCAGATGGGATCTCCTTGGGGGGGGCGGCGGCCAAGGGGGGTGCCTTGCCCCCCAAGGCAAGTGAAGGTGCCCCCTTCCCTAGGATCCCAACCCTAGGCACAGGGGGGCAAGGGGGGGTGCACCAGCCCACTAGGGGCTGGTTCCCCTCCCACTTCAGCCCATGGGGCCCTCCGGGATAGGTGGCCCCACCCGATAGACCCCCGGGACCCTTCCGGTGGTCCCGATACAATACCGGTGACCCCCGAAACTTTCCCGATGGCCGAAACTCGACTTCCCATATATAATTCTTTACCTCCGGACCATTACGGAACTCCTCGTGATGTCTGGGATCTCATCCGGGACTCCAAACAACTTTTGGTTTGCTGCATACTAATATCTCTACAACACTAGCGTCACTGAACCTTAAGTGTGTAGACCCTACGGGTTCGGGAGACACGTAGACATGAACGAGACAGCTCTCCGGTCAATAATCAACAGCGGGATCTGGATACCCATGTTGGCTCCCACATGCTCCTCGATGATCTCATCGGATGAACCACGATGTCGAGGATTCAAGCAACCCCGTATACAATTCCCTTTGTCAATCGGTATGTTACTTGCCCGAGATTCGATCGTCGGTATCCCAATACCTCGTTCAATCTCGTTACCGGCAAGTCACTTTACTCGTACCATAATGCATGATCCCGTGACCAGACACTTGGTCGCTTTGAGCTTAGTATGATGATGCATTACCGAGTGGGCCCAGAGATACCTCTCTGTCATATGGAGTGACAAATCCCAGTCTCGATCCGTGTCAACCCAACAGACACTTTCGGAGATACCCGTAGTATACCTATAGTCACCTAGTTACATTGTGACGTTTGGTACACCCAAAGCACTCCTACGGTATCCGGGAGTTACACGATCTCATGGTCTAAGGAAAAGATACTTGACATTGGAAAAGCTCTAGCAAACGAACTACATGATCTTGTGCTATGCTTAGGATTGGGTCTTATCCATCACATCATTCTCCTAACACTAGTAGAAAACGGACCATTAGTACCGGTTTGTAAGGGCTTTTAGTGCCGGTTATGGAACCGGCACTAACGTTTCGGCACTAAAGCCCCCCCCCCCTTTAGTACCGGTTCGGCACGAACCGGCGCTAAAGTGCCACCACGTGGCGTGAGCTCGCGCCCTAGTACGGGGGACCTTTAGTACCGGTTGGTGTTACCAACCGGTACTAAAGGTTTTTTTTTTAATTTTTTTTCTGAAAATTTTGGAAAAAAAATTTGTTTTTTTTTATTTTTAATTTTTCTGAATTATTTGATGATTTAGTCTTTAATCACCTCTCTTAACTGCTCAAGTGTGGATGACTCATTCCAAATCATCTAACTTCCCGACCGGTCACCCATCCCTCTCACTACTCCAGCCCGAGCATGCTTAACTTTCAGGTTCTATTCTCCTTCTTTCCGAGTCTGCACTTGTTGTTTTCCTGACAATAGTAAGATGTCAATCCTATTAACCTTCAGGAATTTTGCTTGAGCATGAAGTGACACATTTCACTGTTTGAGTTTGAAACTATTGTTTTAAAAAACAATAATTATTTAGTAACACTAATATTTCTTGAATAATTAGTTTGACCATTGTTTGACCATAGTTTGACCACAGTTTGACCAGATTTGACCAAAATTGAAATAACTAAAATAATTATTTAGTAACACTAATATTCTAGAATAATTAGTTTGACCATTGTTTGACCACAGTTTGCCCACTGTTTGAATATTTTTCAATTTTTTCCACTCTAGATCTTAAAAGTCCTGTAACTTTTTTTCTATTAGGTTTTTGAGGATTTTGGAAATGTTTAACGAGGTTCCCCTGGTTAAATTCGGATGTAACTTTTTGAGTAGATGATTTTTCATATAAAAACCTTTTTCATCCGAGTTAGTATGCAAAAGTTATGCCCATTTTTACAAATTTCAGAGAGATTTTGCAAATAAAGTCAAAAATCACATTTGCAAATTTTCCCAACAACTAGACCACATATCACATGAGAAACTTATTTTCTTTTATTTTTTTGACATTTCCATTATTTTCTTTTATTTTTTTAAAACTGAAAAGGCGATCCGGGGGGGTAGAGTTTGAAAATGGGACCTTTAGTACCGGTTCGTGGCACAAACCGGTACTATAGGTTAGACCCCTTTAGTACCGGTTCGTGGCACGAACCGGTACTAAAGGTTAGACCTTTAGTACCGGTTCATGCCACGAACCGGTACTAAAGGTGATCGTGGGGCCCCGGCCTGACGCCAGCCTGCCACCACCCCTTTAGTACTGGTTCGTGCCACGAACCGGTACTAAAGGTTCAACACGAACCGGCATTAATGCAAATCCGTTCGAACCGGCACTAATGATACCATTAGTACCATCTCAAATACAAACCGGCACTAATGTGCTTCACGTTTGACCCTTTTTCTACTAGTGTAATGATGTGATCCCGTTATCAATGACACCCAATGTCCGTAGTCAGGAAACCATGACAATCTGTTGATCAACGGGCTAGTCAACTAGAGGCTCATTAGGGACATATTGTGGTCTATGTATTCACACATGTATTACGATTTCCGGATAACACCATTATAGCATGAATAAAAGACAATTATTATGAACAAGGAAATATAATAATAATCCTTTATTATTGCCTCTAGGGCATATTTCCAACAGCGCTGCCACCGCCGTTGTCCATCTCAGGGCCTCCGCTCCGCCGGCTTATGTCGCTTAGGCCACCGCCGCACGGCAAGGGATCGTCGCCCCAGCCGCTGCCTTTGGATCCCACGAGAAGGGCCACCCCTGCCACCTCCGATCAGATCTCGCCGCGTCCACCCACCCAGGTGCCTTCGGCGCCGGGCCCGCCGCCACTGCTGCCCTCGCTGGCGGCAGCGGCGGCAGTGGGAGACGCGAGAGGAGGCCTGCGGCGCTAGGGTTCGGGGGCCCCTAGCGTCGCCTAGGGGGAGGCGGTGTGAGGGGGAGGGGAGGACTACGACAAACACAAGTTCTCGATGACCCAACATTATATTAAACTTTAGTAATAGATGACCCAACTTTGTACTAAAGTTTAGTACAAAGTTGGGTCATCTATTTTAGAACGGAGGAACTATAAGACGCTTTTAGATCACTAAGTGATCTAAAATGTCTTATATTTATTTACAGAGGAAGTACATGTGTATACTAGTAGTAGTTCCGACAAAGGGTTCCCCCATTTTATATTATAAAGCAACCAACCAATACATTCAACTCGCTGGGGCCGCAGCACAAACAAGCCCAAAAGGAAAAACAAGAGAATGAAAAGAGAAACAATGCCGACACCGGCAGATCAACTAAGCGATGAAGACCGCCAATCGCTGCACCCTCCGAAGAAGTACCATCGCGCTCGTAGCATTCCGAAGCGTCGCGTACCAAGCAACACCTTCAAGAAGGGATGTGACGGCGCTGTCGCTGTTTCCCGAACGAGTCCTAGGGTTTCCCCCAGTACACAGAGGGCAGCGGGGAAGGGGTATACCCGACGCCCTTCAGGAAGGTCCGTCGGTACCCGCAGGCGTCACCGCGTCGTAGCCGGACAAGCCGCCAGGGATTACTCCCAACCCAGACAACCACCACCACCCCTGACCCTCCGAAATGCACCACCCAATCTACCAACAACCAGCCTGTGCCACCATGGTCACCGAACCAACATCGCCGTCTCACTGGGGCAGCCAACATGAGACCTGGCGGGAGGGGGGAGTAGACAACTGCCACGGCGGCAACCGCAACTCAACCGGCGGGAGGGGACAACCTCCATCACGCTCGTGGAGCCTACCGGACGCGGCGACAAGGACTTGCTAGGCCCCAATGGCCCGGCCGGACCCACATGGCTCCGGACAGTCCCTATGCCCACGCCGCAGCACGCCGGCCAACGAAGCCAGCACCGCTCGTACACCACCAACGCCTCGCCACCACTAGGGAGCAGCGCCGCCGCACCGAGCCGCCAGCCCGCACTAGCCCAAATCGGGCCCTAAAGGGCCCAGATTTGGGCCGAGCGGGCACCACCAGCCGTCAGCGCCACCCGCGACCAACGGCCGCGTCGCCGCGCGAAGGGAACCCATGGCCCACTGGATCGCCGCCACCGAGCCACACCGCTATCGGCCGAGCAACGCTGCCGTCGTCAGAGGGCCCCTGCGCCCGCCAACCCGCGCGCAGGGAAGGAAGGGCCCACCGCTAGCACCGCGCGGGCATGGCCCGGCAGACCAAGCCGGAGGCAGTGGGGGGAGAACGACGGGGAGGAGGCGGAGGAGAGGGGAGAGGAAGGG
>NC_041390.1:355360-366733 GCF_002162155.2 Triticum dicoccoides | reverse complement strand
GGGAACCCTAGTGGGAGCCCTTGCTGCACGTCTAGGTGTCTACAAGGTTTCCTATACTAGTAGTAGTTCATAGTAACCCTCAACCTCAAACATGAAAGCAGGTTCCAACTCCACTCTCGCACTCAACCCGATTACGCCATGACGACTCCACTCTCGCACTCAACTCGACCCCATTCGATTTCCATCCTAGCTAACACTGGCCCGCACCACATGGCTGTGGCGACTCATCAAAGGAAATCATGGACTGCCAGCGATTACATCCTGGCAGCTCTTGGTGGTTGCCTCGCCGCTGCCGTCATCGTCATCACCGTGTCCACTATCCTCAGGCCCGGGCGCATCATCTTCTCCGTCACCCACGCCTGGGGCTCGCGCAGCAACAGCACTGGCCGGGTGAACCTGAAGCTCACCGTCTCCGCCAACAGCACCAGCCACCGTGCAATGGTTAGGTACAGCAGCTTCTTCGTCATCGTGAGCAACGGCAACCACCCCACGGAGCAGATCATCACGCACGCCCATGTCGACACCGGCAACTTCCTCAAGGATGAGTATCTGTCGGCCCCGAGTGTGATCAGAATCAACGTTAACGCGTCGGTTTCTAAGTTCACCGGCTACCTGCTTCCCCGGACCGTGGTGTTGACGACGCAGGTGCGCTTCAAAATCGGGGTGGCTACCACCAAGGTGTACTACATCAAGGTGTTCTGCCCTGGCGTAGTCTTCCCTGTAGCGGGGTCCAGGTCGCCTGCGACATGTGATGGTTAATTACATATGTGTAGCACATAATGCATGCTCATACCTGCTCATGATTTGTTTATGTCCTGCGCCAAATGTATTTGTTTCTTCCTGTGGATCTGCAATTATGCACTGCTAGCTACCAAGTGGTTAGTAGTGATTTTTCATACTTTGGTTGTTTTCTATTATTTCTCCTAATGTAAGACAAAGGCACTTGTAGTTTGATTTCGAATATTTATCTTACTTTCGAAAGCTATATGATGACATGTACGGGACTATGTTTTAAATGGAACGATTGCATTTTTGCCATCAGTTGGTTCCTATCCGTGGTGTTTGCCCTTGCTTTTGGAGTCTTGTATGTTTTACCCTTATATTTGTCTCTAAGGTCGTCCACATACCCTTCCGTCACAGTTCCATCCGGTCAGTGCTGTTTGACCGCTTCAAGCCGCCGTTTTGGACACTTTTGCCTCTGGTTTAAAAAAGGAAAAATAGAAAAAAAATATCTCCCTCTCAATCACATACATGCAGAACCCGCTGAATAAACAAAAGAAATAGGAAAAGACCCTCTTTCCCCACCCAAGTACCTTACATGTGGGACCACTCAAAAAACAAAAGCAGAAGTGACAAGGGAAGAAGTGAAGGCAGCTCTGGATCATATTGGCGACCTCAAGGCTCCTGGGCCGGACGGGATGCCCTCTATTGTATACAAGAAGCATTGGCATTTCATGGGGGACAAGGTTGTCGAAGAGGTGCTTGCGGTCCTAAACGGAGGAGTAATGCAGGAAGGGTGGAATGACACTGTGGTTGTTTTGATCCCTAAAGTAAAAAACCCGAGCAGGATCAAGGATCTTCGTCCGATAAGTTTGTGCAATGTGGTGTACAAATTGGTGTCCAAGGTGATCTCCAATCGGCTTAAGTTGGTGCTTCCGGATATCATCTCTGGCAATCAAAGTGCATTTGTTCCGGGCCGGTTGATTACGGACAATGTCCTTATTGCATATGAGATGTCACATTTCTTGATGAATAAGAAGAAGGGGAGGGATGGTATAGCTGCGGTAAAGGCGGACATGAGCAGGGCCTATGACCGCGTGGAGTGGAACTTCTTAAGGGCGATGCTCCTCAAGCTAGGGTTTGGGGCTCGATGAATTGACCTGGTCATGAACTGTGTCACTACTGTCAGATACCAGATCAAGATTAATGGAATTCTTACGTCACAGTTCTCCCCCTCGAGAGGATTTCGCCAAGGCGACCCCATCTCGCCCTACTTGTTTGTCATTTGTGCGGAAGGCCTATCTGCGCTGCTGCATGACGCTGAGGCTTCTGGGACTGTGAGTGGGGTTAAGCTATGCCAGTCAGCACCAGTCGTTTCACATCTCCTGTTCGCCGATGACTCATTGATGTTAATGAAGGCCAACCGGGAGGAGGCCCAAGCGTTGAGGGACATCTTGGATCTTTATGAAAAGTGCTCCGGCCAGTGTATCAACTTAGAGAAATCTGCAGTAATGTTTAGTCCCAGCAAGGGGAATGATGCGAAGACGGCTGTAAAGGATGCCCTACACATCCAGAGTGAAACATGGAATGATAAGTATTTGGGGCTCCCGGTCCACGTTGGGAAATCGAGGAAGAAGGCGTTTGCTTTTGTCAAGGGGGCTATGACAGGCAGAGTCTATGGGTGGAAGGAGAAGCTGATTGCAAAACTAGGGAAGGAGGCGTTGGTCACTACGGTTGCGCAAGCAATACCCACGTTTGCTATGTCCTGTTTTTATCTCACTAAATCTTTCTGCGAGGAACTTAGCTCGCTTATATGCAACTACTGGTGGAGCCAACAAGACAAGGAGAACACTACACATTGGATTGGTCGGAAGAAGCTTACTTTGCCAAAGGCCCAGGGAGGACTTGGCTTCCGTGACATGCATGGGTTCAACCTGGCCATGCTGTCGAGACAGATTTGGAGACTCATCCAATCACCGGACTCGCTGTGTGCACGCATCCTGAAGGCTAAATACTATCCGGATGGCTCTCTCCTCGATGCATACCCTAGAGAGGGGATCTCATATTCCTGAAGGAGCTTGTTGCACGGCCTCGATCTATTTCGTGAGGGATACATTTGGAGAATCGGGGATGGGACGCAAGTAAAAATCTGGTCAGATCCGTGGCTCCCACGACCATGGTCTAGGAAAGTCATCACACCACGTGGACAGTGCTTGCTTGAGTGGGTTAGTGATCTAATCGATCTTGCCACTGGCCACTGGGACAAGCAGCTCGTACGTGATATATTCTAGATCGATGATGCAAAACATATTCTGCTAATTCCCCTACGTGAAGGAGTCCAGGACATTGTTGCATGGCACTATGACACGAAGGGCATCCATTCGGTTAAAAGTGCATATAAACTACAAGTCCAGTTAGAGAGCATGTCAAGAGATGGAGGAGTGGGAGGGAGCTCGACCAACCCAGGTAATCTGAACGAGACAAATGATGACTCTTGGAAACGACTTTGGAAGATGCCTTGCCCTCGCAATATCCAGATGTTTGCTTGGAGGGTAAAGCACGAGTCTCTTGCGCTTCGGACCAATGTTGCGAGGAGGGGTATTCCCATTGCGGATACTAAGTGCCTCTTCTGTGCACGGGCCGACGAGGATGGGGCTCACCTCTTCATCAAATGCAAAGAGGTAAAAGCAGTATGGAGGGAACTCACTCTTGAGGGAGAACGCATTCGGCTTGAGGAAATTGGGTCTGTGCATGCAATGTTCGACTTTTTTTGGGGACTAGAAGAGAAAAAACGGCTGCACATCCTCACTTTTTGGTGGCTATGGTGGTCTAATAGAAATAAGCTCAGGCAAGGAAAGATGCCTACCCCGGCCCAGGATATAGCGAGGCAGGCCAGAGCCAATGTGCTGGAGTATTGGGAGATTTTCGGGCAACCTATTGTTCAACAGCAGCCAGAAAAGTGGAGGCCACCGAAGGGAGCAGGCTATAAGATCAATGTTGATGGATCTTTTGTGCCGGGGCAAGGTCATGCAGGATGGGGTGTAGCGGTGAGAACAAAGGAAGGGACGCTTGTTTGCGCCAGGGCAGGAAGACAGGAGCATGTCACTGATGCATTCGCTGCGGAGACGTTGGCCATGTCGCATGCTATCAACACTGCAGCCGACCTGGGCATCGTCTCTGTCGAGCTCGACACGGACTCGCAGCTCCTGGCCGAAGCCATGAACGTGCAAAACGTGGACTCCTCGGCGTATGCTGCGATTATTGAGGACATGAAGTATCACCTCAAACTATGGTTTTCCAAATTTGCAATCACTGTCTGTAGACGTTCTGCAAATTCCGTAGCCCACGAGTTGGCCAATGTTGGCCGTGAATGTAACCCAAACCAGTTTATGGAATGGGAGTCTGATGTACCTGCCCAGGTGGGCGTCGCTGTCCTAGGCGATATGCCAAGGCTTATTTAAGTAATAAAGCGTTGCTTTGCTCTCAAAAAAAAGAACAAGGTTATGCGTAGGCTAGAACCAACTGCTTAACTCTTTGCTAAATGCTATGTATTTTGTTGTACTCGATTTTAGAAAGACGGTGTGTTTTCTGAAAGATTACAACCTCACTCTGAGTAAATTACTAAAGATTGGATATCGAAATCGAAGCTGGAAAATAGAAGAATCTAGAAGTCAACTGGTAGCTATACCTCCTATCCGCTACTCCCTCCGTTTTTATTTAATCTGCATGTTAGATTTGGCTGAAGTCAAACTCAATAAAGTTTGACCAAATTTATAAAAAATATATAAACATTTAAAGTAGCCAATCTATATGATGTGAAAGTGTACTCAATAATGAATCTAATGGTATTAATTTATTATTGTACTCCCTCCGTACCGTGCATAAGTCATCTTACGTTGTGCACCGTGACCAAGAAGGATAGGAAAAGAAGAGAAGTTAATGTTTATTTGCAAATTAATGTCATTGCATGCAATGAACTGACCCCTGCATGCTATGCTAGGTAGTCTCAAGTCATTAAAAATATATACGCCCCACATCTTTTTTTGATTGATTACTTTATTTATGTTAAGAAAGAAGAAAACGAGGTGAGAGTTAAAACACCACGTCTAAGTGTTTTGGGATTATATGGTTTTCGTAAGATAACTTATACACCGATCCGGAGGGAGTATGTCTTAATATTTTTGTCTATGAAATTCGTCAAATTTATAAAGTTTGACTTTTACCAAAGCTAATATACGGAGTAAATAAAAACGGAGGGTGTACTTTCTTGTTGGGAACAAAAAGAGTTCGGACAGGTGGTCCAGCTACCTGCCTCAAACACTATTTAAGGAGCATATAACTGTTGTGTACAACACTGTTGGGAGCTTGCTAATTAAGCAAGGACAGGGTTCTTCGTCTTTGGCGCAGCTTCCAGTTGAATTGCGACCCAAGGATGGACCTGATTCCTCTCTTTTGGAACTCCCATTGCAGAATGTGCCGAATAGGATGAAGCTTTCGTGTCCCTAGAGCTTTAACAATAGTATTCTTTGCTGCAAATTTGGAAAGAAGATTCGTGTAGTCCTGCACACAATGACCCGGAGTGTAAAGGGCGATGGGCCCAAGACCCATGAGCACTTAGGATATAGACTGGCAGGGACATCTCTGCGGAGTCTAGGTAGGACTACAATGTGTCGATCAGCTGAGGTCGGGCATGACCCCGGAAAAATATTTTCGACCAGAGTTAATCGAGCTTGTTGATGCACCCCTGCAGGGAAGTATATATATTCGGAGAGCCGTGTCCATGGCAACCGACGCTCGGAGTTCTATCCCGATCTATTACAACTAGAACTGGATACTTGAGACACTAAATGGATATGATGGCTCCGGGATCGCTTTCTAGCAGGGAGTTTAGGAAGGATCTCTGGGCGAGGCTAATATATACTTGCTACTATATATTATGTTACTCTAATCTCTTCTACTGCTGCAAGATGCTAGTCATCGATAGGCTAGTCCTTCCGCTCTGTTGTGTCAATTCTACAGTATAGTTCCACAGATACAGCCCCTTCCCATTGATACCTATGCATACTTAGCGTATTTCTGATGTAAGTCTTGTGAGTACTTCGGATGAGTACTCAAGGTTGCTTTGCTATATTTTCCACCTTTACCTGATTGATGCGACCAGGTGACGGAGCCCAGGAGTCAGCTGATCCCGCTGATGACTACTACTACCCAGACGGAGCATACTACTACGTGGAGACCACCGACAACTAGGAGTAGTTAGGAGGCTCTCAGGCATGAGGCCTGCGCCTTTTCGATCTAGTTGTCTTTGTTTTGCTAGCCTTCTTAAGGCATACTTTTTTATTTATGTCTGTACTCAAATATTTTTGCTTCCGCTGACTCTTGTGTATTCAACCTTATGTATTCGAGCCCTCGAGGCCCCTGGCTTGTAATATAAAACTTGTATTATTTTATTTGTGCCTAGAGTCGTGTCGATATATTCCCATGAGTCTCTGATCTTGATCGTGCGCATTTGCGTGTATGATTAGTGCACGATTGAGTCAGCGGAGTCACAAGTTGGTATCAGAGCCGACTGCCTGTAGGAAGCCCATGTCCAAGTTCTTGGTCGATATTGAGTCTAGACTTGAAAGTAAAACTATTTTACTAACTATGTTGTGTGGCTTGTGGGCCCACATCACCTATGGATGGATTAGGATCTTTTATTCATCTCCCTCACTCTAGGATTCATCTCTCTTTTTCCGGGTTAAAGATTTTACCAACTCTAAATCTAGGTTCTCGTAACTACTCCCCACAGGTGTGTGATATTTTTTAATGTATAACCTTATAAAACATGGTTTTAGTACATCAAGTGTTTTTAAATACACGAGGAATAATTTTTTCAATAATCAACAAACAACTATTTGTGCCCACTAAAATCTCAGGCTATTTCTGCAATATATTTGTTTATTTTTCAAAACTTATTTACACTTCTGTGCTGTTTCTGCAATATATCCGTGAAATAATTATTATTTTTACATAAAAAGGCTCAATGCCGGATATGGGCCAGCCGAAGAACACACACTTCTGTGCGCGGTACGCTAGGCGCGTAATAAGAGATCCCTTACGGCAGGAAAGAGCCTATCAAAAGGTCCTATTCTATACTTTGTGCGACAGTTTGCCACTACAATGCCCATGAGGATGCTACATGGGCTGGCCCAATAATCTTTGTAAACTTAATTTTATTTAGAATTCGTTATTTAATTGATTTTATAAGTTGT
Source organism: Triticum dicoccoides (assembly GCF_002162155.2). Lineage (NCBI taxonomy): Eukaryota > Viridiplantae > Streptophyta > Magnoliopsida > Poales > Poaceae > Triticum > Triticum dicoccoides. The sequence continues at coordinate 359,759 of NC_041390.1, read as the reverse complement.
AAAAATCAGTAGAAACATAAAAAGAAATAGAAAAAAACGTCCCTATACCCTAAAAAAGTTCATATCTACAATAAAAATACCGGTTCATGTTTAAAAAAGTTAATGTATTTTAAGAGAGTACATATGTTTTTGAAAAACGTTCATGTACTTGAAAGACAAAACATGAGTAGGAAAATGTTCATTCGTTACAAAAAGTTTATGCATTTTGAGAAAAGTATTCATGAATGTATGTATAGAAAAAAAAAATACAAAACGTTCATAACCCGGAATGGACCGGCCAATGTGCGTGCAGTGCGTGTTATAGAGCCTATTTGACGCAACGGAAATGTCATCGCCGATGCAGATCCTGCATGGCTCACATACACTTTTGAGCTTTTGGTGATGACAATTATTGTTTGGTCAATAAAGATTAGCATGCACTTAGATCTAAAACTTTCTCTTTGACAAATCTTGCACCATCAATTTGGTCAATCCATAATAAGTAGGCCATAGGTGAAGAAGAGCACTCCTTGTAAACTTTGATGTACGATTGCTGATCAAACACGTAGAAATTTAAAGGATTGACTTTGATGACACACTAATTTTTAGATAATGGAAGAATTTTGCACATGACCAAACGGGGACGGGACGTGACGGACCGCTAAACCTAGACAAATATTGAGGAAAATGGAGCTTGGAGGTCGAGCTTGGAGAGGAGAAAGCTTAAGTAGTGTGGCTCGGGCATTCCATCGAACACCTCGTGTGCATAGGAGGTGAGCTAGAGCACCACAAAGCTCTCCCCTCGCCGGCCAGGAAAAACAGAGCAGTGGGAGTGCTCTGCTCGCGGGCGAGGGGTATATATAGGCAACTTATTGGTCCCGGTTCGTCCCACGAACCGGGACTAAAGGGCTGCCTTCGGTCCCGGTTCATGCCACCAACCGAGACCAATGGTGGTGGGCCAGGAGCGAGGCCCATTGGTCCCGGTTCGTCCCACCAACCGGGACCAAAAGGTCAAGACGAACCGGGACCAATGGCCCACGTGGCCCGTCCGCCCCCCGGGGCTCACGAACCAGGTCCAATGCCCCCATGGGTCCCGGTTCTGGACTGAACCGGGACTAATGGGCTGGCCCGGTCTGGACCATTTCCCGCTTTTCTACTAGTGGTAGTGTTGATTACTCCTTTTAGTTGATGCTAGTTGGTTTATTTGGTGGAAGATCATATGTTCAAATCCATAATCATATTCAATACCACTCTGATCTTGAACATGAACATGCTTTGTGAGTAGTTACTTTTGTTCCTGGGGACATAGGAGAAGTCTTGGTAGAAGTAATCATGTGAATTTGGTATTCGTTCGAGATGTATGTTATCTTTCCTCTAATGGTGTTATGTGAGCGTCGACTACATGACACTTCACCATGGTTTGGGCCTAGGGGAAGGTATTGGGAAGTAATAAGTAGATGATGGGTTGATACAGTGAGAGAATCATAAACCCTAGTTTATTCGTTGCATCGTTAGGGGCTGATTTGGATCCATATGTTTGACGCTATGGTTAGATTCATCTTAATTCTTTTTCGTAGTTGCGGATGCTTGCGAGAGGAGTTAATCACAATGTGGAGGCTTGTCCATGTAAGGAAAGCACCCAAGCACCGGTCCACCCACATGCCAAATTATCAAAGTAGCGAACGCGAATCACTTGAGCATGATGAAAAGTAATTTGACAATAATTTACATGTGTCCTCGGGAGCGTTTTTCTTGATATAAGAGTTCGTCCAGGCTTGTCCGTTCGTATAAAAAGGATTGGGCCACCTTGCTCCATCTTTGTTACACTTGTTACTTGTTGCCTTTTACGAATTATCTTATCACACAACTATCTGTTACCGATAACTTCAGTGCCAGGAGAGAATACCTTGCTGAAAACCGCTTGTCATTTCCTTCTGCTCCGCGTTGGGTTTGACAATCTTACTTACCGAAAGGACTATGATAGATCCGCTATACTTGTGGGTCATCACGTGTCAATACCTGCTTTGAAGATGGATTGGTGGAAGACGGCGGCGATGACCTATGAGAGTGCGTCGGACCGTTGTGTGCCCCAGACCCGGTATGTAGTTAGGTTGGGACCTCCGGTTTAGATGTCAATATTAGGTCAGAGGTCTTGGTATTTGATTCATACTATCTGCACCCCTTCATCAAGTGGATAGGAGTAGCGACACATGTTGCCAAGATGGCGGCTTCAGACATATTGATGTATTACTTTGTAAGATTTTTGTGAATAATTAATAAGATGGTTGCATGAATCGTCTAGATGTAGAGGCCGAGGGTCAACCTCCTTTTGAAAAAAAACATTGATGTTCCAGGTTGGCTTTGTAGGCATGGCAAATCATACGTATATCATGGCAAACTGTACTTGTCGGGATGGCAAGTTTAGTTGGGGAGCATAGCAAAACCCCCTCTATTCATTTTTTGTTAGGAAATTGTCATGTTTGCCAACTAAACTTGTCATCCTCAACAAAAAGAATTTGCCAATTTGCCATGCCTATTAATCTAACGTCAGACTTAGAGCATTTCCCTTCTTCGATTTAGGAATAATCACATGCCTTGCGTTCTATTGAGAGCGCCCGTGCAAAAATTTCAACAGTGTCTTGATAGATAACCAACCTGATAACTAAAAGTTATACCCTGGGTTCACTTCCCATAGCTAGCTGATGTTGAGGTTCACTCGTCTTTTGGGTTGATCAAATAGCCAACCTGCAGGACAGATGAATATCTGCCTCAATGTTCAGGTTCATGATTCAAGCTGAGTTGGCGTGCGATTATTGGCTGGATCTTAGCTAGTGAGAGGGTTACAATGTGATTTGTCAGCTTTTTAAGGGTCATACGTTGGGGCGCGGGCCCATTCTGAAATTCAGGGGGTGGTTTGATTGGCGGGGGCAAGAATGAGGTAGGTTGGTCTGTCTAGCATCTTTGTATTGGCTGGCACCAGTTTTATTTTCCATTGCCGCTAGAGGCGTATCTCTCAGTATGACTAGCTGTGGATCTTTCTCAACAGCTCCATGTCATATATTTCAACATGCCACCCCACCTTTAGTGCCAACGATGATACTGGTGTTACCGGTGTTCACCTGATCACAACGCATCCAAATTTGGTCAATCCCACGACAATGAGCTCGCCACCGCATGTCAGACCTGTCATTGCGTCCGTGTAAGGGGATATTTCAAAACTACCAAACACTAATATGATTGAAATGGACATGATGGCCGCCCTCGGAGATTCACTCTATGCATCTGGTCCATACACCTTCTCTCATATTCCTATTCATTTTTGCACATCGCCCATGCTTTAGTCAACAAATCAGGATTGGTCATATCGTGGAACTGGACCGCGGCACATCGCTGGAATGGAAGGCACAGCTAGGGCAGAGTGGGTGGGAAGTACATAGAAGCCGGATGGGACATGGCAGGATTGGGAGTTTGGTCATTCCATCACATGTTGAAATTGTTATCAGTTCTAATAATTTCATATAATTGGCAGGTCGCGTCCCCTCCGGGCAAGCGTATGGGCATAGCCAAACGAACATAACACATAGTAGATGCAATATCATAGCTGAACAAAATCTAATTACTGAAAGTATGTCGTTGTGTTTAAATTTCAATCAATTACGTATCAATGACGTGCCCCCCATGCCTCCGGTGGCTCGTCTCCCTCGTGGAGTCTCATAGTCTATGGTCTATCATCGTCTGCTTGCGTGTGACCATGATTACGTGCTTTTAGGGCCACAAGCATTTGGATGACACACATGTGTGACCGGCGAGCAGCACGGCTGGGTAAAATGAGAAAAACGCAAATGGCGACCATGTGCTTGCTAGGTTAGATCACGCGCTGCAGAGGGGTTGGGTGAGGACGCTAGGGTTTAACAACGGGACAGCAGCGTGCACCGTGGTGCGCTAGTGCTAGAGTACATTCTCGACGGCACTCTATCCGACCGGCTCCACTTCACCACAACACCCCTCATCCGGCGCCACCACATGTGCGTCCTTCGTGACATGCTTGTTGCTCGTAATCGAAATAATCATGAGGCAAGAAACCAATAGATTCATGTTCTTTATTTCAACATGACATCCCATCTTGTCAGGGGCGGATCCAGGCTAGCACTGGGCCCCGGACCTGCTTCACCACTACAGTGTTCAACAGTGTGTTGAAAAGAAAGAAAAGGGCGCAAGTGGCGCTAGGGTTCCCCCGCTCCCCTCCCGCCGCCGCCGCCCCTCCCGCCGCCGCCGGCCGTCGGCCCCGCCCCCCCGCCTCCGCCCCCTTCCGCCCTACCCCCCTCCGTCTTGGCCGCCTCGCGCCGCCTCCCCGGGAGGTGGCCGGGGCGGAGCTCGCGCCCCTCGCCCGCGGGACCCCGCCCTCCCCATCTCCCCCCGC
>NC_041390.1:353559-354978 GCF_002162155.2 Triticum dicoccoides | reverse complement strand
GCGGCCCTGCGGTGGCGGCCGGCGGCCGGCGTGGTGACGGCGCCGCTCCTTGGCGGCGGGGCGGCGTGGTGGTGCCGGGTGGCCGTCGACGCGCCCCCGGCCCAGATCTGGGCACGTCGGGCCCATCTGGGCCCCTGGGGGCCGGCCCCTCGGCATGGTCTCATTGTCTGCGGCGCGGTGAGGAGGAGGAGCGGCTCGGACTTGGGGCGTCGACGTCGATGGCGTGCCGGCAGCAGTGCGAAGGCGGGAGCTTTACGGGCCCACGAGGGCTCGGCCGGGCCTGTGGGCCTACGGGCCTGGTGTGCTCCTGCTATTGCGTCCGGACGGCTACTGTCGCTGATGGTGGAGGTGGGGCCCTCCCGCGTGCCGATGGTGTTGATGCCCTAGTCCCGGCTCTGATTCCTCGTCGTGCTGTTCTCACTTCGCGGTGCCGTGGTGAGACGGCGTGGAGGCCTCATGACTGCGTTGGCGTAGGGTGGTGGTTGGTTTGGTGGCGGGATCCGGAGCGCCCGAGGTGCGGGTTGGGATCGGGGGAAACCCCTGTCGGCGTGGCCGACCCCGGCGCGGTGGCGCCTGTGGGTGCCGCCTGACCTTCCGGGAGGGCGTCGGGGGCTACTCTTCCTATCGCCTCGTCGTGTACCGGGGGAAACCCTTGGCAGCAGCGTCGTCATCGTCGCGATCCTTCTTGGAGGTGTTGATTGGTGCCGGCGCTTCGGAGTCTTGGAGCCTAGTGGATTAGACCGGTGGGCCTAGCGATCGCGAGGCTTCTTCGTTTTTGTTGATCCGCCGTTGTCGGCATTTGTTTCTTTTGCTCTTTTTCTGTTGTTTCTTTTGGGCGTGACTATGCTGCTTCCGCCCCAGCACCTATCCCTGTATGATCCGGTTGGTTGCTTTGTATACAAAGCGGGGGGAAACCCTTTTTCGGCAAACAGTGGAAAAACGCAACAGTCAATGAAGGAATACATCATCATGCCCCGGGCCCAGCCCCCCGGGCAGGGGCCTGTCTACGCCACTGCATCTTGTTGTCATTTGTCCGTCGTCGCCCTCTCGCATACGATGATCATAGTGCTTGCAGAACCACAACGTGCTTCAATTTGGTCAATCGTAAGCAGTCTCTCTTGTGGCACAAGATGAGGTTTTTCTCTTGCTACATTTTTTTGTCTCCAAATTGTTTGTGCGCTATTTTTTAAGGTTTCACTCTAAATAGCATTTGAAAATGGTTAAGACGTAAGAATAACATTATATTCGAATTCTGCACATTTTTCAATCAAATTTCATATATAACATAATAAAATTGGGGTTATGGTCTAAAAGATATGGATATTTCAAAAACAAAATACATGGTGTTTTCTGTAAAAACACAAAAAAGATTTAATTTATCACTTAAAAGTGAATTGCCGGCTAATTACCTGAAAGTGC